>NC_142951.1:7609077-7686577 GCF_046866305.1 Octopus bimaculoides
AATAGATGTTGTTGTACTTGGGAATGGTCATATTGCCAGTTTAGCCAATAAAAAACACACGCACTATATTTGGTGTTAATTTGCTTCAGCTTTATATTACATTACATTACATTAATCCTATTTCGGCCAAATTTCTTTCGTCACACTTCTGTGACCTCATCAGTGGTCCTTTGCTTTCTTCTTTCTTATGTGTGTCTCACCTTGCTAACTCTCAGCCATTTTGTATCTTGTATTCCTATTGTATGTGTCTACGCATGCGTATCCTTCAATGTGTCTATGTTTTTGTAAGTGCATGTGTGTGTATGGGGAGTGCCTGTATTATCTATATCCTCTGTTAATACATGTTCGTTTGTTTTTGTTTATTTACTTGTTCATGTGTTTATACCTACTTTTTTTTTTGTATTTAATTTAATTTTGTTAACGTATGTAGTATTTAAATCCATTTGTTTATCTATGTATTGTATTGTATTATATTTTGTTCATATAGTTATCAGTTTATGGGGATTTTATTGTCATATGTTTGTGGTTTGTGGTTTGTTAGGGGTGTGTGTTAGTGTTCCATTCCAGTTTCCTATTCAGGCTAGGTTTATCTTCTATTATGTGTGTAGCTTCTGTAATTTGTCTAAGTGCTGTGTCTCTGCTATGTGTGGATAAGATTTTAATTTCTATGTTGTTGAGTGAGTCTCCATGTTCTTGCTCAGTGTGCTGGTACAGAACTGATGAGCTCTTCCCTTCTTTAAGTTCCCTCCAATGTTCGTTTGCCCGCTCCTTTATGCTCCTTGCTGTTTCGCCTACATACGTCGTTTGTCTTGTTACTGCATCATCCCTCTATACGTCTTATACTATAGACCACAGTCTAAAACAAAAACAATAGTACAATACATTAAGTTATTTCTTTACTACCCACAAGGGGCTACACACAGAGGGGACAAACAAGGACAGACAAAGGGATTAAGTCGATTACATCGACCCCAGTGCGTAACTGGTACTTATTTAATCGACCCTGAAAGGATGAAAGGCAAAGTCGACCTAGGCGGTATTTGAACTCAGAACGTAGTGGCAGACGAAATACCGCTAAGCATTTCGCCCGACGTGCTAACGTTTCTGCCAGCTCACCGCCTGTACAATACATTAGTACAATACATTAAGTGCTATATCAATGACCTTGTCATTGTCACTCAACACTAAATACACTCCAGTTTTTTTCTGATGAGGTGGACATGACAGAAGGAAAGACTGATTATGTACCAACTACATCTACTGGCAGTGACAATGAAATTTCCACAATTGTTTGAAAACCCATAAGACAACAAAATACATAATTTTTTTTTTTTTTTAAATTGTATTTTCATCTCAAATATTTCATTCTGGAGATGGTGTGAAGTCCACATGAGCAAATACAGATGCATAGGCATATGTATTGTAAGTTTACTTCCCAACCACATGGTTCTGGGTTCATTCCCACTCCATGGCACCTTGAGCAAATGTCCTGCCCCAGGATGATCCAAAGTCTTGTGAGTGGATTTGGCAGATGGAAACTGACAGAAGCCCATCATATATTCTTTTATTTGTTTGTCATTTGGTCGAACAAATCGACCCCAGGACTTACTCTTTGTAAGCCTAGTGCTTATTCTATCGGTCTCTTTTGCCAAACAGCTAAGTTACGGGGATGCGAACGCAGCAACATCGGTTGTCAAGTGATGGTGGAGGGACAGACACAGAAACACACACACACACACATGTATAATATATATATATATATATATATATATATATACGACAGGCTTCTTTCAGTTTCCGTCTAACAAATCCACTCACAAGGCTTTGGTTGACCCGAGGCTATAGTAGAAGACACTTGCCCAAGGTGCCACGCAGTGGGACTGAACCCGGAACCATGTGGTTGGTAAGCAAGCTACTTACCACACAGCCACTCCTGTGCCTATATATGTATATATAATATATAGTCATGGCCAAAAGTTTGGAACATAGGTTTGAATTGTACTTGGGCTTCAAAAAAATGAAAAACTTTGCCTTTTTGTCATTTCTGCGTCAATAAAAAAGCGACCAGTTTTGGAGCATTGGGATCAGTGAAATCAATCTAACCCCTCCCCACAAAGTGCTGGCCTTGTGCGAAAATTTGAATCCATTATCATTATTATTATTATAAAGGCGGTAAGCTGGCAGAAACATTAGCACGTCGGGCGAAATACTTAGCGGTATTTCGTCTGCCGCTACGCTCTGAGTTCAAATTCCTCCAAGGTCAATTAAATAAGTACTAGTTACACACTGGGGATCGATATAATCGACTTAATCCGTTTGTCTGTCCGTGTTTGTCCCCTCTGTGTGTAGCCCCTTGTGGGTAGTAAAGAAATAAGAATCATTAGCATGCCAGAGAAAATGCTTTACATTCTGAGTTCAAATTCTGCTGAGGTCAACATCACCATTCATCCTTTCATGGTCAATAAAATAAATACCTGTTGAACACTGGGATTGTGGTAATCAACCAGCCCTCTTTCCTGAAATTTCATGTCATGTGCCTCTGGTTGGTAAGATATATCTATGTCTAAGCTAGTACAGTGTCTAGATAAGGACTAGCAATATATGTATGTGTGAGTTAGTACAGTGTCTAGCAATATATGTATGTGTGAGTTAGTACAGTGTCTAGCAATATATGTATGTGTGAATTAGTACAGTGTCTTTAGAGAAATGTCTTTGCTCAGTTTATTATATTTAGCTTCTCTGAACAAAATGCTTGCCACCAGCCTGAATCAGTGCGTCTTTAGATCGAAGGAAATGGTCAACCAGTGGACAACAGCTTGTTGTGTTAAAGATGGATCTCACAATGTTTCCTGTTTTCTCTGGAGTCTTTTGTTGAGGAAGCCACTGAAATTAGTGAGATTGAACAACATTTCAGAATTGCTAAATTCACTTAGAACAAACAAATATTGGATAACAGTGTTTTGGAAGCAGGCTTTTTTCTCTGCTTCTTGATGTATAAAAAAAGGTATTGGCAGTCTTTTTTGGGGGAGTGTGCTAAGAGTCATGGTTCATCATCAGGTGGGCCGCAGTATTAAAAGAAATTCAAGGTAACTTTTACATTGGCATGCCATTCAGAAAGTCTTGTGAGCCACAGATTATCCACAACTAGCAGAGAGTGCGTTATTGGGGAGAGGGTAGGAGAGGCCAGTAATTACTTGGATGATAAATTTAGGTTGAAGTGAAATTTATTATCGACATATTTTTCAGGAAAAGGAAAAAAGAACATTAAAAGTATAAAAGATAAAATTATCAAGAAAAAAAAACCCCCATTACTACAACAAATAATGGGTGTGGGGTAGGCAGCAGCAGATGGGGAGGGGTGGAGTAACGGGTTGTACACTCCAGGCCAAATGGCATGTTCAGTCGCGCCTCGTGGGCATGACTACAAAGATGTTGCCGCAGAGAATGGCCAGTGACACCCTGCAAAAGCTATTTCATGTTGCGTGATTCATTTCTCAAAAATTGATTTTGTAACTGATTGTACTTCTTTTTGCAGACAGGTTTTGTGTCTGTGAGGGAGATTATGGCAAGCAGAGTTATGTATCATTCTTATTTAGGGTTACAAAATAATTAAACTAGCGTCAACATAGCTTTAATGTACGAAGTAACAAAAATGCAACGACTAGTATTTTTTCGGGCTGTCACCATATCAAGGGAGACAACTCTACATGTACTGGCCAAAGAGAGAGTTTATTGCTCGATCAAGAGTTATGTACCTTGGCAACTGACGCTATTTGAGCTGCTTACTTCATTTGTTTAGTGACTGTCTAATCGCATAATCTCTTCATCGGAGCAGTGAACAAAATAATTTTGACTCTTTGCGTTCGGAATTCAAATCCTGCCATGATCAACTTTGTTTGGATTCTCCTGGGATCGATAAATAAACTTCCAGGTCTAAAAGAAGTGGCCTGTTAGAGCTTTCAACAGGATGCCTTTTCATATTTGTTCTTTAGTGGGGTCCAGGCTTTTCGGCCAGGTCTTTGGTTTGAAGAGACTTGTCCCAAGTCTCAACAGCCCTAAAAAGAGTCAGAGACACTGGTCTTCTCTCCCTCCCCAAACAAGCAGTTAAACAGAATAGAAGTTTACCAACTGCAACAACAGCTTCAAATTGGCCCTTTCTTCCAATTTCCTTACCCCTTGTTGCAGTACATTGTCATCAACTACATGCAACAAAATCTATGTTATGAATCCTCAGCAGGAGTGGATGTGTGGTAAGTAGCTTGCTTACGAACCACAAGGTTCCGGGTTCAGTCCCACTGTGTGGCACCTTGGGCAAGTGTCTTCTACTATAGCCTCGGGCCGACCAAAGCCTTGTGAGTGGATTTGGTAGACGGAAACTGAAAGAAGCCTGTTGTATATATGTATATATATATATATATGTATGTGTGTGTATATGTTTGTGTGTCTGTGTTTGTCCCCCCAACATCGCTTGACAACCGATGGTGGTGTGTTTACATCCCCATAACTTAACAGTTAGGCAACAGTGACTGATAGAATAAGTACTAGGCTTACAAAGAATAAGCCTTGGGGTTGATTTGCTCGACTAAAGACGGTGCTCCAGCATGACTGAAACGAATAAAAGAATATAATTCCTAATGATATTATAAAACAAAAGATTTCAAATTTTGGCACAAGGCCAGCAAGTTTGAGGGAGGAGAAAAGTCAATTACATCAACCCCAGTATTCAACTGGTACTTATTTTATCGACCACTCATCTTGGTTCTACAAACTCAATTTTTTTACATGAGATATTTTATGGCATGTGCAAGGCTCAGTGGTTAGAGTGTCGGGCTCACAATCACGAGGTAGTGAGTTCAATTTCCAAGGCTGTGTTGTATTGTTGAACAAGACACTTCATTTCACATTGCTCTAGTTCACGCAGCTGTAGAAATGAGTTGTGACATCACTGGTGCCAAGCTGTGTCGGCCTTTACCTTTCTCTTGGATAACATCAGTGCCATGGAGAGGACAGACTGGTATGCATGGGCGACTGCTGGTCTTTCTTAAACAACACCGCTTGGACTGGTGCCTCAGAGGGGAACTTTCTAGATGCAATCCCGTTGTCATTCATAATTGAAGGGAGTCTTTACTTTTACCATTTTATAACAGGCCAACCCATTTTATTTTCAAATAACCATAACATGGCTGTTTGCCAGCTATGTAGGAGTAAATTATGCTGAGAATTCATACTTACTTTGATAGGAAAGTTTCTTGAAGTTTTCCTTTGGCAAAAACTCATTGAGATCAATTGTTTGGTGTAAAAATGTTCCCCTTTGGTGGCCACATAGGAAGCAAGTATCAAATGGTGGTCCAGCTTTGCTCTGTTTAGTTCAGTAACTGTTATAAAGAAATGGCAGCAGAGATCAACAAAATTCTATTCCAGTAATTTCAACAAGACATCTTATCTTCACTTACAACATATGAACCACAATGATACAACTTTTGTATGGCCAGTCAATCTGTTAGAAATAACAGCCAAGTCTCCCTCAAATTACATAGAACTGGTTTAACCCTTTAACATTCAGTTTACATTGTCAAATGTAATGCTTGTTTATTTTTAGAATGACATTGTAAGGTAAAAGTGAGCAGCCAGTCTTAGCTGGCTTGAACATTAAACAGGTATGAGGGTCAGCTGAAAAGTTCATAGGCCGACCAAGATACTCTCATGAAATGTGATCAAATGAGGTTTATTTTTCAATGTAGTCCTTCTTGCAGTCCACACACTTCTTCCATCAGTGTTGCAGTACTTGGATCCCATTGGTGAAGAAGCTTTGATCTTGTTGGTCAAAATGGTCATTAGCAAGACCTTGATGTCATCATCCTTGCAAAACTGTCCCCCAGCCAAGTGGTTTTCATGTTGGGGAACTGATGGTAGTCAGACGGGGCCAAATCGGGAGAAGAGGGACAGTGATCAACCAATTCAAAACCACAGCAGCCATTGAAATGACAGACTTGTGCTGGAGCGTTGACCTGATAAAGCAAGACCCCTGTTGTCAGTTTTCCTGGGTGTTTGGTCTTAACAGCCTTTCGTAACTGCCTCAGCAAGTTGGCATAGCACTCTTCATTGATGGTGTGGCCCTTTTCAAGATAGTCAATAAACACAATGCCTTTTTCGTTACAAAAAACAGAGGCCATCACTTTCCCCACAGATGAAATGACTTTGGCCTTCTTTGGAGTAGGTGAAGAGAAATGCTTCCACTGCATCGATTGTCTCAAAGAGATGAACCCAACACTCATCCTGGATTAGGAAACATTCAAGGAAAGTAGTGTGTGTGTATGTATATATATATGTATATACCTGTGTATACGTGTTTTTGTGTGTGTGTGTGTGTGTGTGTGTGTGTGTGTGTGTGTGTGTGTGTGTATATATATATATATATATATACATACACACATACAATAAAGGCAAACACTGACATTTCCAGTAATATTATACATTCCAAATATTCTTACTTTTTCTCCATTTCTTTGAGGTTTCATCTGGAATTTTCACTGCATTCGGCTGCAAGAGATCGAAATTCCAGTTCTTCCAGAAAGTGGGGATTGGTTTAATTCCTGAAATATTGACACAATTGCAAAGATTCAAAATCAAAGCAAACACACTTTGTAGAATTTTATCTTTTTCGTCTTTTCACCTTTTAACTCAATTTAGTCATTGGACTGTGGTCATGCAGGGGCACAATCTTGAAAGGGCTTTAGTCAAACGAATTAACCCCCAGTATTTATTTTTTAAAGCCTGGAATTTATTCTACAGGGTCTATTTCATCAAACCACTAAGTTACAGGGATGTAAACCAACAAATACTGGTTGTCAAGCAGTGGGGGGGGCAAACAAACGTATTCTTTTAAATTTTTTTCAGTCATCTGGCTGTGGCCATGCTGGAGCACTACCCTAAAGGGTTTTAGTCAAAGAAATCGACCTCAGGACTTATTCTTTGTAAGCCTAGTACTTATTCTTGGGCAAGTGTCTTCTACTCTAGCCTCAGACCGACCAAAGCCTTGTGAGTGGATTTGGTAGACGGAAACTGAAAGAAGCCTGTCGTATATATATATATATATATATATATATATATATATATATATATATATATATATATGTATGTGTGTTTGTCCCCCCACCATCGCTTGACAACCGATGCTGGTATGTTTAGGTCCCCGTAACTTAGCGGTTCGGCAAAAAGAGACCGATAGAATAAGTACTAAGCTTACAAAGAATAAATCCTGGGGGTCACTTTGCTTGATTAAAGGTGGTGCTCCAGCATGGCCGCAGTCAAATGACTAACACAAGTAAAAGAGAGCAAAGAGAGTTACCCCACGCAAGTATGGAAAAACAGGCATTAAAATGATGACAATAATCATTATTTATATCTTGTATTCTACAGCAAATTTCAAAGACGGTGTGACCAGATATGTCCAAGCTATCCACTCTTAAAGCTACGCTGTGCATATTATTCTTACCTGTCATCCACAACCATATTAGTTCAATAACTGATTGCTTAAAGACATTGTCAAACTGGCAGTGTGAGTCTGGGAAACTGTGATGGAATGTTCCATAAACTGCCAGTGACATCAGCTTTGGTAATTCCTGGTCAAAGTGAAAGCAAACTTCTAAGTCAATCGGCCATGCTGTGCCTACACACACACATGCGCAAAAAGACAAACATGATATATATTATATATATAAAAATAAAAAAGTATTATTACTGTTATTTATAGTAATAAGGTGGCTAGCAAGTTCACACCATTACAGGCACAATATAAGGTAAACTAAGATTCAATAGGGTATATAATATTGTTGATGGCACTCCGTCGCTTACGACGTCGAGGGTTCCAGTTGATCCGATCAACGGAACAGCCTGCTCGTGAAATTAACGTGCAAGTGGCTGAGCACTCCACAGACACGTGTACCCTTAACGTAGTTCTCGGAGATATTCAGCGTGACACAGTGTGACAAGGCTGACCCTTTGAATTACAGGCACAACAGAAACAGGAAGTAAGAGTGAGAGAAAGTTGTGGTGAAAGAGTACAGCAAGGTTCGCCACCATCCCCTGCCGGAGCCTCGTGGAGCTTTTAGGTGTTTTCGCTCAATAAACACTTACAACGCCCGGTCTGGGAATCGAAACCGCGATCCTATGACCGTGAGTCCGCTGCCCTAACCACTGGGCCATTGCACCTCCAGGGTGCAATTTTAGCACTACTTGCTAAAATCAGAACCAAGGCTCAAAGAACTACCATAAACTCATGGTAAAGATACACAGAAGCAATGCAATGAACATATGAGAAACAGGCTTCCCTTTGCATTGAACACATCAGTAAGTAATGAATATTTCAATACCAATTGATTTCACATTTTTCATGACAAACATACTCTGCGATCTTCAGTTGGAAATAACATTTTAACATCTATTTAGCAAGTGGTATTATATACCCTATTGAATCTTAATTTCCTTTACATATATAAAAGTGAGTTCACAGCTGTAACCTACACCAGTTTCGCATAACCAGCCCACTCATAAGTACCTTGGATCGTAAGGCGACATGCTGTGCTTGAGGAGACCTATTGAGTCAAGTACATCAAAATCAAATCAAATCACAATCAGAATCAAATGGAAATAGCAGTTATGATCCCCGTGCCGGTGGCACGTAAAAAGCACCAGCCGATCATGGTCGATGCCAGCCCCCTCTGGCCCCTATGCTGGTGGCATGTAAAAAAGCACCCACTACACTCTCAAAGTGGTTGGTGTTAGGAAGGGCATCCAGCTGTAGAAACTCTGCCAGATCAGACTGGAGCCTGGTGCAGCCTCCTGGCTTCCCAGACCCCAGTCGAACCATCTAACCCATGCCAGCATGGAAAACAGATGTTAAACGATGATGATATATATATATATATATATATATATATATACACACACACATACATACACATATATATATAGTGGTGCTCCAGTATGGCCACAGTCAAATGACTGAAACAAGTAAAAGAATGCACAAACATACACATATAGTTCAAATGTACAGAAAAGAAAAGCCAAAGACAGGTGAGGTGAACCACAGGTACTTGGGAAGAATGGAAAAGTCTTTGATGTTTCAAGTGTCTATGCTCTTTGACAGAAAGGCATGAGAAGAAAAAAAGAATGGAGAGAGACAAAAATGTTTTGGGATTAATGGTCTAACATGAAAAAATCCTTATACACACATGCACAGACACACACATACATATATACATACACACACATACATATATACATACGCACACACATATACGTATATATCAGAAAGCAATCTTTATATCCAACTTAACATGGATGTTTGTTAGAGTACCAGGTACTATGTTAGTTACCTTGAGAGGACCTTTTCTATTGATACATGATGCAATACATCCACATTAAGTTGGTCCAATTTGAACAAATCTATCTAAATGGCTCAAAACCAACCCTGCTGGAGTGCAAACTGAAAGGTTGAAAGATCAAATGGAAAGTTCTGGAATTACCTTAAATAAAGTGTCTGCAAAATACTTTTCCCTCCTTGCTAGGTGAATGAGGTTCACATAATTGACAGCAACTCGATGGAACAACTTCTGCTGTACAGATAAATCAGGCTGGAAATTGGTGAGAAATAAATACCAGAAGATGTCCTGTTGATAGAAACATTGTTTTAATTAAGTCAGGAAAAGAAGATTGCCATATTTTCTGACATACAAGTCAATGTGGTATTTCTATATCCTTAAATGCATATATATGATTTTAACAAAACGGAGGTAAAGCAATATATTCAGACAAAACTTCCAACTACCAACACTTGAGACTCCAACGCCTTCTACTTTTCAACGAAACATGTTACTCTTTATAAGAGTTCAACGAGTCTACTAATTAATCACACAGGAGTATTAACCCTTTCGTTACCAACCAGGCTGAAACCGGCTCTGGCTCTGAGTACAAATATCTTGTTTTCATAAGTTTTGAATTAAAATCTTCCATCAAACCTTTTAGTCACAATTTATGTTCTTAACACTAGCTTAATGATAACTAAGTTATTTTACTAAATCTTTTGTTATATTTAAAGTAATTGAAAGAAACACAGAGCATCTCAACAGAAATATGGTAACAAAAGGGTTAACAAATGATTAATTTAACCCTTTTGTTACCAACCCGGCTGAAACTGGCTCTGAATACAAATGTCTTGTTTCCATAAGTTTTGAATTAAAATCTTCTACCAAACCTTAGTCACAATTTATGTTCCTAACACTAGCTGAATGATAACTAAGTTATTTTACTAAATTCTTTGTTATATTTAAAGTAATTGAAAGAAACACAGAGCATCTCAACAGAAATATGGTAACAAAAGGGTTAATGTCTGTCACCACAACAAGTAAATAGTGAAAACATGAAGTGTAAACATTCAAACATCATCGCTATCTTTCCAAATCCTGCTGCATTCCACAAGAATACGTTGGTCCTCCAAAGTCGTCATAGTGCATAAGTTGACCTCCCATTTTTGACCATAAATTTGGGTCCGGAAAATTGGACTGAAGCAACATGAAACAAAGTGTCTTGCTCAAGAACACAACACATAGCCTGGTCTAGGAATCGAAATCATAATCTTGCAATCATGTGTGCAACTCCGTAGCCCCTGGGTTACATGGCTTCAATTCAGCAAGTATGGGAAAACAATTATGAACTGAAGAAGGAGTTACAAAAAATTATGTAGTAACAACTGTGTATTTCTAGCAAGTATGAAATAACAACCATGGTTAACCCTTTAGCATTTAAACTAGCCATATTTGGCCCAAATATTCTACCTGCTTTTGCCTCTCATACCTATGCTACAATGTCAATGTCATTCTAAGAATAAGCAATCACATCATCAAAATCTTGAAGCTACAAGATAATGCATGATTAATTCAAAACAATGTGAATAAATATTACTTTTGACAGAGTAATCGGAATGCTAGAGGGTTGAACCAGCCATATCCAGCCAAGATATTCTACCTGGTTTATTTTCAAATCAGCCAGATCTAACTTCTCACACCTACCCTACAATGTCATTCTAAAAATAAACAATCACATCATCGAAATCTCGAAGCTGAGATAATACATAATTAATTCAAAACAATGTGAATAGATAAACATTACATTTGACAAAGTCATTTGAATACTAAAAGGTTAACTCATATTTCCAGGAGAAGGGAAATGAAAACTTGACATTAATAAAAATTTAAAAAACTGAACAGAACTGCACCTGTAATATGTCTTGGCATCTTTTGGAATATAGAATTTTCTCAAACGTTGGGCGCTGGAGCTGTAAATAGCAAAAAAAAATTAAGGTTAAAAGACAGAGACAAACAAATAAACAAAAGAAAAATGCAAAAAGTAGAGAAAAGAAAATGGAAGTTGAAAGACAACCAGATACCAAAGTTAATTGACCAACTTTGAACACCCAACCAGAACAACTGACCTCCATAGAAAAAACAAAAAACCCTGGAACCATGAAATAACCTTTTAGCAGCTTATCATACATCAATATTGGGAAAATTCACAACCTTCTGTATCATTAAACCACTATTGTTCCTGAAAGTTGTTTTCTATTTCTTCTACAGACTGTTTGAAGCTCACTATGTTCCTACACCTTGATCCTTAGATCTTACCTTTATATACAGGGTGTCCACAAAGTCTGGGTACATGAGGATTAACACATACTTTAAGAAGTTATTGTTTCTTATATTTAATTGTTTATGTTATGATTTTATTTACTCCATGTACCCAGACTTTGTGGACACCCTGCATATATATATATATATATATATATATATATATATATATATAATCTCAATCAATAACCTTACAAAGTAGATGCAATGGAACAACCATATCATTGACCTGGTCACAGTTGTGTCACACCAACTTTAGTGTGAAAAAACTGACTGCAATTAATGGCTTCAAACTTTGGCATAAAGCATGAATAATAAAGAGAGGTGGATGGCAAAGATGGTTGGTGATTTAGGAGGAACACAGCAGTATAAAAAGGAGACAGCATTAGGCAATAAGTGGCTAAATAATTAGAGCATCTTACAAAATGCTTTGTGGTCTCTACTTGTAGCACCTTCACATTCTGTGTTCAAATCCTGCTGAGGTTGATTTCTGTTTTACTTTCTTCTGGGGTCAATAATATCATTTAAATACTGGGTTCACATCATTGACTATCCTCCTCCCACAAGACTGGGCCTTTGTGCCAATATTTAGGGTGGTGACTTGATTGAAATGGTAAACTGACAAGATGTGTTGATGTTCTTTGGTCCTAGGTCATCCCTGGTCAAGAAAATATATGACCAAAGACATTTCAGCCATGACCATCCTGTTTCTTTTTTTTTTCCAGGTACAGGTATGGATGTGGAGTAAAAAATTCACTTTCCAACCACATGGCTTTGGATTCAGTCCCAGTGCATGGCACCTTGGACAAGTTTCTTTCACTCTGTCCCTGGACCAATGGAAGCTTTGTGAGTAGATTTAGTAGATGGAAACCGAAAGAAGCCTAATGTTTGTGTTTATGTTCCCGTAACTTAGTGGTTCAGCAAATGAAACCAATAGAATAAATGCTAGGCTTAAAACAAAAGTACTAGGGTCAATTTGTTCAAATAAAACTCTTCAAGGCAGTGCTCCAGCATGGCCATAGTCCAATGACTGAAACAAGTAAAAGATTGGAATCACATTATCTAATGGGTTTTCCTTTTTAAGATTGATAGGGGTGAGTCAGAGGAATTTTGGCTGTTTGACCTGCTACAAATAGCAGCCAAATCCTTCCTCAAATCACAACCTACTGACTTACAAAAACACAGAAGGTCACAGTGCATATTGTAGTCCTTACTATACAAAAAGACATTATGGTCACTGCTGGAATGACAATTGATCAATAGGTCTGCTGGATCAAGGCTGACCCAGGGCTAAGCAATAACAACAACATTTAAGGCACAAAGAATTTACTGACAGAACCAATTTTGGAATAATGAGCGTGAAGAGCCTTCTTCAACATTTCTTTTGGTTGGATGTTGTAGGGTAAAGATGTCATTTGGTGCTTCTGAAAACCAGGGAAGACATATGTCTGGAAAAGAGAATGAGAAATATACACATAAACAGCAGATGCATGCATAAATACATCATCATCGAACATCCATTTCTATGCTGACATGGGCTGGATGGCTTGACAGGTACTGGCAAGGCCAGGGGCCACACCAAGTTCCATAGTCTGTTTTGGCATGGTTTCTATGGCTAGATATCCTTCTTAATGCCAATTATTTTACAGAGTGAACTGGCTGCTTTTTACATGGCACCTTGCTTTTAGGAAATATATAATACAAAACCACAATAAGACAGAAATCCCAAACTGAAGAGAACGGAGTGGCTGTGTAGTTAGTAGTTTGCTCACCAACCACATGGTTCCAGGTTCAGTCCCACTGCGTGGCACCTTGGGCAAGTGTCTTCTACTATAGCCTCGGGTCGACCAAAGCCTTGTGAGTGGATTTGGTAGACGGAAACTGAAAGAAGCCCGTCGTATATATGTGTGTGTGTGTGTGTGTGTGTGTGTATATATATGTGTGTGTGTGTGTGTGTGTGTGTGTGTGTGTGTGTGTGTGTGTTTGTGTTTGTCCCCCCACCGTCGCTTGACAACCGATGCTGGTGTGTTTACGTCCCCGTAACCTAACGGTTCGGCAAAACAGACCGATAGAATAAGTACCAGGCTTACAAAGAATAAGTCCTGGGGTCGATTTGCTCGACTAAAAGGCGGTGCTCCAGCATGGCCGCAGTCAAATGACTGAAACGAGTAAAAGAGTAAAGAGTATGAGCAAAGAAAGAAGAAAAAAGAGGAAGAAAAAAAACATCAATTCAACACAAAGTGCTTCAATAGTCACAGTTTTCCGAAATTCATTGGAACACTTGGAATTGTAGTTCTAGAAAGTATGAAAATGGTTTCAAAAATTAAAGTAAAATTACACAGAAGAGGAGAAGAGATGAAAATTACCTCAATGGGCCGGGGAGTTCCATTTTTACAGGGGTTGCTGTTCTGGTAAAGGAAATATGACAATTGGATTAGCTGGTTGATTAGACTGGTAACAGGTAATAAACTCGTTTGTTATTTTAACTGTAATTATTTCACTGATTTCTCACCTTGGGCAGCAGCCATGTTAGGGACTGCCTTGGAGGGTTTTCAGTCAATGAAATCAACCCCACTACTTATTCTATCACTACCCCTACATAGACAAACTAATGAAAACCAGCTGCCAAGTAGTGTCACATGAAGGCAAGCTACAAAGAGAGAGAGAGAGAAACGTGCACACGAACACACGCATTATCATCATCTATGCTGGTGTGGGTTAGTCCTTTCACAGGAACTGCCCAAGCTCCAGCTGTCAGTTTGGGGATGGTTTCTACAGCTGGATGCTCTTCCTAACGTCAATCACTGTAAAGAGTGTATGGGGTGCTTTTAGCATGGCACCCAGCATTTATGTGTGTGTGTGTGTGTGTGTGTGTGTGTGTGTGTATTTATTTGTCAAGTATGGCTTAGTGGTTAGCACATCGGGCTCACAATCATGAGGTGGTGGGTTCGATTCCCAGACCAGGCTGTGCATTGTGTTCTTGAGCAAGACACTTTATTTCACGTTGCTCCAGTTCACTCATCTGTCGAAATGATTAGTAACATCACTGGTGTTAAGCTGTATTGGCCCCTTTGCCTTTCCCTTGGATAACATCAGTTGCGTGCAGAGAGGAGGCTGGTATGCATGGGCAACTGTTGGTCTTCCACAGACAACCTTGCCTGAACTTGTGCCCTGGAGAGGAAACTTCCTAGGTGCAATTCCATGGTCATTCATGACCGAAGGGGGTCTTTTATTATATATATATGTGTGTGTGTGTGTGTGTGTGTGTGTGTGTGTATGCAAGTGTATGTCTGTGTGTGATGGGCTTCCACAATTACCATCTATCAATTTCACACACATGGAATTGGTCAATCTGAAGCTATGGTAAAAGTAATTTGGTCAAAGTGCCAATTGTCCAACATAAATCATAGCAGAGTACGACTGAACTCAAAACCATATGGTTTTGAAGTGTATTTCTTAACTACAGGGCCATAACTGCAACTATGTTATGGGCGAATCCTGTACACCCCTACGTGACTGAAAGTGGACTAAACAGATTTGAATAAATAAAGAACTGTGTGAACTGTCAATGGCAGTTGACAGCATTGGTCGTCTGTGTTGGTTATTGTGTTAGTTTAATATCATAACTACGTTGGAGTAGTACAGAGTGTGTTCTGTGTGAACATAATTATTCTGCGATAGGTTATTCTAGATAACCATATCCAAATATTTATTTGGGCAATACTATTCTTACACCTGATGTGTACAGAGTGGCTGTGTGGTAAGTAGCTTGCTTACCAACCACGTGGTTCCGGGTTCAGTCCCACTGCGTGGCATCTTGGGCAAGTGTCTTCTACTATGTCCTCGGGCCGACCAAAGCCTTGTGAGTGGATTTGGTAGACGGAAACTGAAAGAAGCCCATCGTATATATGTATATATATGTGTGTGTGTCTGTGTTTGTCCCCCTAGCATTGCTTGACAACTGATGCTGGTGTGTTTATGTCCCCGTCACTTAGCGGTTCGGCAAAAGAGACCGATAGAATAAGTACTAGGCTTACAAAGAATAAGTCCCGGGGTCGATTTGCTCGACTAAAGGTGGTGCTCCAGCATGGCCGCAGTCAAATGACTGAAACAAGTAAAAGAGTAAAGAGAGCAATATATATATATATATATATATATATATATATATATGAAGTAAAGGCTGTTTACCAATATAATGTGGCTGTCCTGGAAAGGACAATATCACTGTTGCTTTAGCCCCAAGAAACATCATTTCTAGCTGTCTATATGATACAATATCTGTGTCCTTATATTTTCAAACAGGGAGTTCAGCACTCCCACCTGGCACAAAACAACATCTGTGGACTAGTTTCTGGGTTATTGCCTTTATCAATAACACAGAATGGCGTAGCATTACACTGAGTATATAAAAAGGATAAAATATATTACTGATTTTTAGGGAATGAAAAGAAGTGAAAGGTCACACCATATTTGGGATCAAAATAGATTTAATTGAAAGGTGGGGGGTCGCTTCATATTGGAAATCACAAATCTTTTAGAACTATTGAGTTACATTAACAGAACATAGGAACTCTACTCACATTATTGAAACCAGTGTTCTGGTCTTCAGTTCCCAGGAAACTGCAGTTTGGTAAATCTGGGGTAAAACATGAAGGCAAGAGGAAGTGAGTGAGGGATAGGAAATGAGAGAGAGGGGGAGTAAGAGAAAGATGGAGATAGGAAGTGAGAGAGACAGAAAGAGACGGAGAGAGAGAGAGTCAAGAAGGTAAAACATGAGAAACAAAGAGTTTTTAGTTAAACAACGCTGTCAGATACAAATATGAAGAATACCTCACAAATGTTCTAAACTTTGTATACATACACACACAAACTCGGGCACATACTCATGCCAGACACAAGAGAAATTTAATACATTCCAGGATTATCAAAGATATGCTTCAATTTTTCTAAAATTGAATGAAATAAATAAAAATGTTGAATACACACAAACTTGTACATAATTAACAAAATAAATAATAATAATCCTTTCTACTAAAGGCACAAGGCCTGAAATTTGGTGGGAGGCAGTAAGTCAATTACATCAACCCCAGTGCATAACTGGTACTTAATTTATCAACCCCGAAAGGATGACAGGCAAAGTCGACCTCAGCGGCATAATAATAATAGTAGCAATATAATTATAATCACACATTTGGTGTGTGAATTTTGGCCCATCCTGGATTCAGTCCCACTGCGTGGCACCTTGGGCAAGTGTCTTCTATTATAGCTTCGGGCTGACCAAAAACTTGTGAGTGGATTTGGTAGACGGAAACTGAAAGAAGCCCGTCGTATATATATATACATATATATATATATATATATATATATGTATATGTATATGTGTGTGGGTGTTTGTGTGTCTGTGTTTGTCTCCCCATCATCGCTTGACATCTGATGCTGGTGTGTTTACGTCCCCATAACTTAGCGGTTCGGCAAAAGAGACCGATAGAATAAGTACTAGGCTTCCAAAGAATATGTCCTGGGGTTGATTTGCTCGACTAAAGGCGGTGCTCCAGCATGGCCGCAGTCAAAAGACTGAAACAATTAAAAGAGTAAAGAGAGTAAAGAATATATAATATAGGTTTGTTTCATTTGAGGTATCATTAAATTTAGGGTGGCAAGAATGGTTCATAAAATATATGTAGGGTTTCCATAATTTTTTGAAAAATTCTAAGAGCTGCTCATTATTGAAATGGCAGGGATTCCAAAACTTTTGCAAAGTCTGGGACTAAGTCAATAATTTATTCCCCAACCTCATTTCTATATCTTGCCTCTTGCAACAATTTCAATACAATACCACCCAACCATTTTTGCTCGGAATAAAAGGAAAACAAACATGTTTCTCAAAGACTTACTCAATCTTGTATTTTTACTGCTTGAACCTTGAGCTCCAGCAGTTGCTTTCTTTTCAAAGACCAAAGGCAGATGGTATCGTAGTTCTTCGTTGTAATGCTTGAGATCTTGGTTCAAACCATCAACAGAGCCAACACTATATGCTGGAGTGTCATTTAGGAAAAAAGACGATTCCAAAATCATGGTGGAGTGGACTGAGAAAGATGGATGACCTGATGGTTGTATCGACATCAAAGTCATAATTACATGGTGAAACGTTTTGGCAACTCACTGTCTACAACAGAAATGCCCAACCACTATGGGCTGGGCATTGTTGGGGACCAAGCCGCACAAAAAAAAAAAAATTACTTCTACTTTATTGACTATTGCAGTCTGCTCTGCGTTTTACATTACATATGTAAGGTAATCTTCAAGTTTAGGGTGGTAAAAAAAAGTAAATAAAAATATACAAGGGAAATAACTTAACGTCTTACTCGTATCATCCGTGCTACTCTGAAATGTGTGTTGTTGTTTTTTTTTTAGCTGTTTATAAATAAATCACACACGTGACTAGATATCATAGTACCGGCTGAGAGATCGAAAATCCCTCATGGAAGACCGGCTGCACAACAACTTATTGTTCCTCAAAATGAAATCCTCACTCGTCATTTAATATTAGAAGAATATTGGAATATTAGTGAATTATGCAGCAGTTCAAGACACAAAATGTTGGAACGATGTGCGGGCCGTCGGCTTATTAGGAATAAGTTTATCTGCGAGGATTGTTTAGTACCATGCGGACTTGTTAAAAAAAGCAAAAAAACACGTGTATGATTTATGTATAAACAGCTAAAAAAAACACCACATTTCAGAGTAGTACAGATTATAAGAATTGGATGAGATATGACGGCTCGGCCGTCTCTCCCCAGTTCTTATATTAATCATTAAAATCCTGAAATACAACAACACAAGGGATAACGGTAACGACAGATCAATAGTTTATTCTAGGTTAGTGTAGAGCCGTTTCGTTCCTGGGTGAATAGGCATGCCGCTAGAATACCAAAGAAGCTTCGACCACATGTCGGGGTCGAGTTGGGACATACGTGTTGTCGCCACGGCTGCTGGATGGAAAAGAGGGCGAACGCTATTGCTTTCTCTCCACTACAAGATAATACTAGTAAGACGTTAAGTTATTTCCCTTGTATATATATTTATTTACTTTTTTTACCACCCTAAACTTGAAGATTACCGTCTGCAGTATTATTATGAAATAGAAGTGGATTTGGCTTTCAAATAGTTGCCGTGACACTTCTATTTCAACACAATCTCAAGTGAAGACAGTAACCAAACAAGTGCGACTCTGATATGATAGGAAATTTATTAAATTAAACTAAGGTTAGAGGGAGGACAAGATGCATTTCAAAAGTTGGGATGCATGCCCATCCAGAATGTCATGGTCTACAAATTAGTATATGAAAAAAAAAGTTTAAGGTGCTTTTTGTAACTTCTTCGTAATTAAAACGACTTTTATGTCTAAAAATTCTTTGAAATAATTAATTACGTGTTTAAAATAAAAACTATGAAAATCGTGAAATCTTCAAACATAAATATTTTCTTTGGATAACAGAAAAAAAGGTAAATATATAAATAAAAAAAACCTTGCGTTGCAACTTTGGCCAGCTCCAAGATGATTCTGTCCTTGAAGAAATTCTCGTAAATAAACTAAATTTAAGACTTCAAGAAAGGATACGTGGTTTAGTATTAATGATATCTTCTTGGAGTTTCTGTCTTGCTTTCTTTTCTGCTTCCGTTTCGACGTATTTCTGATCAATAATGTGCAGAACCATCGAAGTTCCTCTTAGAGCCGTGGTCATATTTAATATGTTTGATTTGCTACAAACAGTAGCCAAATATCCCTCTCAAATTCCCGTCTTTAGAGGAAAATACTACTACTAATAATAATAAAACTACAGAAAGAAAAGTACATTGTCAACGGTTATAGTCCATGACATAGAAAAAGACAAGACCTGCTCAGCCAACAATGAGAAAATCTGTTCGATGTGACCAAGGAGACTAAACAATTTACTCAAATTAATTTACATACAAACTAGCAAATTAAAAAAAAAACTTAAATCTGCTTCCACGAAAAAAGAAAGTCCTTTTAAAGTTTAGCTTTAATCAATAGTCTAAAGTAAATATATTCGTTTTATTTTATGTGTGTGTGTGTAAGTAAAAAAAAAAAAAATCTCCCGGAATACGAAAATAAATGTGTAGATTCTTGACCCTCTTGTGTTGCTGACTCTGCAGTTTTTCACAAAATGGCGTTACGAAGTTGTTTGTCTCTGTTCGATATTTAGGGAATAAATCAATTGACTCTTTGTGAATTAAGGAAAGGAATAAACATCTTCGTTTCTACTGGTGAAAATATCTGGTATGTTTTATCGATTCTTTTGTTGTTTTTGTTATAGAGAGGGAAATCTCTCTCACTCTGTCTGCCGTCAAGGTATATAGTTGCCTTGACAACCGCTTAACAGGTCTGAAGCTTAAGTTTCTATCATTCAACGAACTCGCCTAGTTTGTTCGATTTGCATTCATTCCAACCGTGACTGTCATGTCCGCACGCACACACGAGTGCCGTAATCGTTAGTCCTATGGCTTGTCGGGAATTAAAACAAAAGTGGCCAGACATACCTCCTTTTTGAACTTGTCACCGTCTTGAATGCTGTATGGATGAGTGTGTATACACCGTTTCTAAAGAATAGTCAGGTATTATCAAGAGCGGCAAAACCTGTAATTTCTTCGGGTGCACATGTTTTGAGCATCGTAGATAACTTGGCGATAAAATAAAATGTGAACGAAGAAGGGGAGACAGGCCTCTACTTTTTATTTTTAAGCTTTTGAAAACTTTTTCAGACTTATGTTATAAACCTCTGAGATTATTTGATACCAAATAATAAATGACTAAATAAAGTTAATATTTTTGTGTTTTTTGAATTTGTAAACCTTTCGCGCTGTAATATTTATAGTTTCAACATACGATAGAAAGGCGGAGGCAAAGAATACGCACACCACCCGTTTTCGGCGTAACACTAACCCTAAACACCGGATGTGCAGATTCTTTACTTTCGCCCGATGGAAGTACAATTTCAAGTTGTCTGAAAGGGTGATTCTCTAAAAATATGTGAAACATGAATATGAAAATAAATAAATAATAAATAACTTTCGATAAAATGTTATTTTCAAGACTGAAGAATTGCGAAAAAGTGTGGCTCGAAAGATTTTTTTTTTTTTTTTCTCCAGAATTGTTGTAGGATCATCTACGGTGTTTAGAGCAGACACATCCGCAGAAATAATGTCGGTTATGTCTTTTAGCGCTCTAGATAATTTCCGATACTATTCTGTAGGTGCACACACACACACATACATATATATAGTCAGTAGTTCATATCTCTGAAAAAGAATCATACACTAAGCCATTAGAGCGATAATACATCTTTTTAGGAAGTTAAAGCCAGTCAGAGAGTGACCATTGGTTATGCACCTATAAAGCATTTAGCAGCATAGGTGACTGGTCAGACTCAAATGGCTGAAAGCACATAACCAAGCTCTAATTGTAGAAAATACCTGTGGAAGGGGTAGATTCAAGATGAGACGAAGTGGTGAGAAAGGATCTTCAGACGTTGGGCCTCACAGAGGGGATGACTAGGGACCAGGAGATGCGATGATTTGCTAAGACTCATCTTGAGAAGACACATCAGGTTAAGTAAAATTGCTGTCTCCCAAACATACAGGCTTGTCCTTTCAGGTACCGATGCCACTTAAAAAGCACCCATGCCGGTGCTGCATTGACACACCTGTGCTGGTAGCTCGTTTATAATCCTGGTAACCCACACCAAATTTATGTATTTCTTTTTTTTTTTTTCTTTTATAGAACCAAGATGCCATTATTTGGAAATAAATTTTCTCCCAAGAAGATTCCTAATCGAAGAAGCCAGTCTTTAAGCAATCTAAGCTTGGATTCATCTCAAGCAAAAGAGGAATTTGGGATTGAATGTGGACCGGCCAGAATAAACTTGGGGGGAAGCGAAATGACTTTTGAAGACGGTCATTGGATTCCTGGTAATTAGTCTTATTCTATTCTAAATCATTTTGTTGTTGTTTAGCCCCTGGTCATCTCAGATTGAGTAAACCTATGATCAAAGATGTTCCACTATGGCTATCCCTTCATTTGTTCATATCCAAGTCTAGTTGCAGGCATGGCCATGTGGTAAGAAGTTTGTTTCCCAACCACAGTTTTGGGTTCAGTTCCACTGCATGGCACTTTGGGCAAGTGTCTTCTGCTATCGCCCCAGGCCGACTAAAATCTTGTGAATGGATTTGGTCGACAGAAATTGAAAGAATCCCATCGTATATATATATATATATATATATATATATATATATATATATATATATATATATATATATATATATGCAATTGTGTATGTATATAATATATATGTTTATGTATGTATATATATATCTATACATATAAATTTGACATGGGCAATTCTTTCTTATCTTGGAATTCACGGTCAAACAGCTGGGTGGAATTGTGTGAAAAATTACACAGATGTGTAGAATGATCCGGTGGTGTTGCTGGGCATTGTATTCTTCATAGCTCCCATGGTTACCAAGATAATCTACTATAATAATACTCTTGTGTTTATGAATGAGAAAGGAAGGGGTGATGTCATACTTGGTAGTGGGATGATGAAAATTGTACGTTGAAAAAAATAAATCAAACAGCGTTTCAACTCTGTATGAATATATGTGTGCGTGTGTGTATATAAAAGAGAGGTATGTGAATGTGTTTGTGTTTATTTTTTGATTTGGTTGTTTTTTTTTTTTTTTGTTGGTCAGTTATTTTTGTTAACGAAGACTTGATAAATGAAATAGCCAAATCACTCACCTTTACCTCACTGTTTTCCCCATACTGATATTGTCCTTGTCTCTGTCAGTGAGAGAGCCACAAAAAGTGTGTTTACAGCATGGCCTTTTACCAATCCTTCCACCCCTCCTCTACTCAACGGCTAGAATTTGCTCAATGATTCAGTTTAATCAAAAAGACAAAATGCTGTTGTTGATGCTCCTGTTATATAAATCAGATATTTGCAATGATTTGATTAGTACCATAATTAGTACCATTGATTAGTACCATAATTTCTTCCAATGCATGCAGCCAGTGGCTTTGGTGCTGCCAGCCATCAAGAACTGATGATTCTACGTAAGAAAAATGAGCAACTACTCAATGAAAACAATTTTCTGAAGATAAAATGTGAAACTTTGTTAGACATGGTAAGTTCGAATTCCTTGACCCTTTAATTATGAAATGAAATTCTAGGGTTACTCCAATAAATGACATTAGATATCTACCAAAATATAGAACTGGTATTTTCTGCAAATCACATTGTCTCAATAAACTTGACAGGTCTTGGTGGTGGTGGTGATCGTCTTAACCCTTTAGCATTCAGATTATTCGGTTGAATGTAATCCTTATTGATTCACATTGTTTTGAATTACCTTGTAGCTTCAAGATTCCAATGATGCGATCGTTTATTTTTAGAATGACATTGTAGGGTTGGTGTGAGAGTCTGGATCTGACAGTTTGATATGAAACAAGTAGAATATTTGGTTGAAAACTGATGGTATTCAGATTACTCTGTCAAATGTAATTCTTATTCATTCACATTGTTTCGAAGTCATTATGCCACGTAAAAGACACCCAGCACACTGCTAAGTGGTTGGTATTAGAAAGGGGCATCCAGTCATAGAAACCAAATCAGAATTGAACCTGATGCAGCTCTCTGGCTTGCCAGCTCTGGGCAAACTGTCCAACCCATGCCAGCATGGAAAACAAATGTCAAAGGATGATGATGATTATCTTACAGCTTCAATATTTTCATAATGTGATTGTTAATTTATAGAACAACATTGTAGGGTACATGTGAGGGGCTGAATCTCACCAGTTTGAATATAAAAGAAGTAGAATACATGAACCTTATACGGCTGGTTTAACTCGTGTTATAAACTCTTCATGCATTATCTCATAGCTTTAAGATTTCAACATGATTGTGTATTTTTAGAATGACATTGTAGGGTAGGTGTGATGGGCCAGATTCAGCCAGTTTGAACATAAAACAGATGGAATATTTGGGCTGGATATGAACAGTTAAAATGCCAAAAGGTTAAACCAGGTGTCAGGATGACCCTTAGGAAATGGGTGGAACCTTGATTAAATCAACTGTAATATTGAAATTATGCAATTTTTTTTTCTTGCAGCTGACTGAAACAACTGTGAACTCTCACCTTCAAATTCAAGAAATTACCCAACTAAAGAACATGGTACGAAGTAAAAACAGATGACATGGCTGGACCACATTGTTGTGTGTGGGTGTCCTCACTTGCTGAATTTCCTATTTCTAAACCAGGTGTGTTTGTGTGTGTGTCCCTCACTGAATTTCCTATTTCTAAACCAGGTGTGTGTGTGTCTGTGTCCCCTCACTGAATTTCCTATTTCTAAACCAGTAATTCTGGGATTTCATCGACCCCAGTGCTCAGTTTGTACTTATTTTATCAACCCCGAAAGAATGAAAGACAAAGTTTATTTTGGGGGAAGTGATAAGTCAATTTCATGAACCCCAATGCACAGCTGGTACTTTTATCAACCCCAAAAGAACGAAAGGCGAATTCAACCTCAGAAGAATTTGAACTCAGAATGTAAAGACGGATGGATTGCTTCTAAGCATTTTGCCCAGCTTGCTAACATTTCTGCCAGCTCACCACTTTTGTGTGTGTGTGTGTGTGTGTGTGTGTGTAATTAAATGACATTTCTCAACGCATCATATGTTAGCAATATAGGAATGTTGGGGAGGAACAGCAGCAGTGATATCTCTTAGCTTGTACTTATTTCAGTCATTGACTGAGGTGATACTGGAGCACTGCCTTGAAGAAGTTTAGTTCAACAAATCGATCCCCAGTACCTATTTTTTAAAATCTGGTACTTATTCTAACAGTCACCTTCTGCCAAACCACTAAGTTACAGGGACATAAATAAACCACACACACTCATATATACGACGGGCTTCTTTCTGTTTCCATCTACCAAATCCACTCACAAGGCTTTGGTTGGTCGGGGGCTTATAGTAGAAGTCACTTGCCCAAAGTGCCACACAGTGGAACTGAACCTGGAAGCAAATTCTTACCATACCAACCATGCCTATATTAGCAATCACTAAACCATCAGCATAAGAAAACTGGGACCACACGACCATATTAATATTAACAGCCATAGCAGCAGATTAGCAACAAACTATTAGACACACTGTTTTTTCACTTATCTTTTACTTGTTTCAATCATTAGACTGTGGCCACGCTGGGGCATCACTTGGAATAATCTTTAATCAAATGAATCAACCCCAGTACTTTTTTTTTTAATAATCTGATACTTATTCTATCAGTCTCTTTTGCTGAACCGCTAAGTTATGGGGACATAAACACACCAACACCAGTTGTCAAGCAGTAGTGGTTCACAAATACAGACACAAACACACACACATATATATATATATATATATACGACGGGTTTCTTTCAGTTTCTGTCTACCAAATCCACTCACAAGGCTTTAGTCAGCCTGAGGCTATAGTAGAAGACACTTGCCCAAGGTGCAACGCAGTGGGACTGAACCTGGAACCATGTGTTTAGGATACAAGCTTCTTACCACACAGCAACCACACCAAGAAAGAGACTGTTAGAATAAGTAGAAGGCTTAAAGGAACAGATGCAGGGGTCAGTTCATTCAACCGTTGTATGGTGTAATCAATTAGTCTGCTTGATATTTCAAATGAACAATCAACACATTAAATAATGAAGCTGTTGAGTTTGGAAAAAATCATGAGAAGAAACCTGAGGTTTCGGGATTGTCCTTAGTCTGAGAGAAATAAAAAAAAAAAAAAGGTCTTTTTTGTTATTTTCTTTTCTCTTTTCTGGTTCTAGTCATTGGCCAGCAACAATGTTGGGCTGTTACTTTAACCCTTTCAATACCAATCTGTCTGCGATGGGCCCTGATTCTGATGGAAACTTTTAGCTTTAACCCTTCAGCATAAAGATTACTCTGTCAAATGTAATTATTATTTATTCACATCGTTTTGAATTAATCATGCATTATCTCATAGCTTTGATATTTCAAAGCTGTGATTGTTTATTTTTAGAATTGCATTGTAGGGTAGGTATGAGAGGCCAGGTGTAGCCAGTTTGAGCATAAAACAGGGAGAATATTTGGACCAGATATGGCTGGTTTAACCCCTTAGCATTCAGGTTACTATGTCAAATGTAAAGCTTATTTATTCCTCATTGTTTTGAATTAATCCTGTATTATCTCATTGCTTCAAAATTTCAACGATGTGATTGTTTATTTTTAGAATGACATTGTAGGATAGGTATGAGAGGCTGGATCTGGCCAGTTTGAACACAAAACAGGTAGAATATCTGGGCCAGATAGGGCCAGTTTAAATACTAAAGGGTTAAAGTCCTCTAAATTAAAAGTTTCCATTAAAATTTCGTGTTAGCTTATGTTCCAAAACATCAGCTTAATAGTGACAAAGCTATTGTACTAGATTTTTTTCATTCCTTTCAAAATTAATTGAAACAAAGAGAAGGTATATCTACATAAATGTGGTCAAGAAAAAGGGTTAAAAGGTTTAGACAGCCATTTCAACCCTGAACTTATTTTAGAGTCTGGTAATTTGTTGATCACTAATTGTTGAACTGTTAGGTTACAAACAAACTCAGACACAAACACGTATATTATAAATAAATTGGATGTGGAGCCATGCCAAATCAGACTGGAGTCTGGTGCAGCCTTCCGGCTTACCAGCCCTGATCAAAGCATCCCCGGACGTTAGATGATGATGATGATGATGACGATGATAACCAAGCAGCAGCACACGAGTGGTTTAGAGATATATTAATTGATGCATAGGACAAGTTAGAGGAAGAGGTAGAAAATAATAACAGAGAAGATGATTGAGGATTTCAACATGATAACCTATCGAGGGTGACAGATTGAACAAGTGACTGGGGTTAAGACCTAGCCAAAAAGGTGACATCGTGATGGAATAGCTCTGCAGATAAAACCGTAAAGACTAAGAGAGAGGTTTGGTAAGACTGGCTAAAAAAAGGGCAGCAGAGAGTAGTACCAACTTCTAAGAAGTGAATCAAGATATCAGGTATATTGAGCAAAAGGAATATATTAATCAGAGCAATTAAGATTATGATGGCCAGGAAGGCATCTGGTCCATCAGGAATGACTGTTAAAATGCTTAAAATGTCTGGCAGAGTGAGATATTAAACTGGTTGCCTGCATAGTAAGTCAGGTAGTACAGGAAAGTGTGATACCCAATGGCTAACATAACAGTAACATCAACTACTCCAAAGGTGATGCATTAGAGAGAGGAAACTACAGAGATATTAAACAGTTGGACCAATTTATAGATGTAACAGAGTGCCATTGATTACCTAGAGCATTAGTATAGAAACAATGCAGTTTGGTTTTGTGCCAGGTGGAAGCAATACTGATGCTATCTTCCTAGTGAGATAACTGCAGGAGGAATATCTAGGTAGGCACAGGCCCTATATATGGCTTTTGTTGCCGGGGTTTCCAGCTCTGATCTAGTGAACATTGGAGAAGATAAATGGCTTGTGAGAGTTGATAATAAATACCTAAGGAATTCAGTGTGAAGGAGGGGATACACCAGAGCTAAGTCCTCTGCCCACTTTTGTTCATTATAGACTTCCAAATCATAACAGAAGGGGTTTAGGAGTAGCTGTCCGTGGCAACAACTTTGTGTTGGTGACTTAGTTCTTAGAGCAGAATCTGAAATAGAAATGAAATTCCAAATGTAACAACAAAACCTGGAATCTAGAGGCTTCGAAATAAATTTAGTAAGTAGGAAAGAACACAGGACTCTGCTTCCATCAAAAAAATGGCCATGACCAGTGTGTAGAAAAGGGGTAAGTAGGAATACTATTTGGTGTATTCAATGTAAACTGTGGGATCACAGGTTAGCTAAGAGAGAAGGTAAACTTCATATTTAGTTGGTGCACAGAATAGATTCCATCCAATGTGTGGGAGGTTCACAAGAAGTAGCAGATAGCTTCTGTTACCTAAGAGACCTAATTAGTAGTGGAGGGTTGGTATGTGAGGGGTGGCATGGTAACCAGAGTAAGAAATGGTTGAATAAAGTTCCAGGAGCTGTTACTTCTGTTAGCAACAAATGGCTTCTCCCTAAGAGGGTGCGAAATGTGATGCTATTTTATAGCTAAAAGTGGATCTCAAATGCAGAAAACCTCCAAAGGCTAAAAAAGAAATGAAGCAAACATGCTCCACAGGATGTGTAATACAAGAGCGCATGAAGATCAGAGTAGAAATGAGCTGAGAGAAGGGAAGATCTGGTACAAAGAGACGAAGATGAATCTGGAGTTGTTACATCTTACAAAGGAGATGACAAAGAACCACATCAATTGGTGGTATGATAAGTGGAAGAAAACCAACTCGTCCACCACGGGATGATAAAACAGATGTTGAAATTGTTATAAATGTATAGACACACATACTCACCAGGAATAGGGATTCAAAGGATCAAACAGAACTCAAGTAGACTCTCTGCTGAGCATCTGGCTAACAATACAATTATATAGTATATACATATACATGTGTAGAACCCTTCAGCATTATTGATGTAACTGGATATAGATTACGAAACAGCTGCCAACAAATCAAATACTTCATTTCTCACTTCAACTTTTAAATAATTCTATATATATAAAAAAAATACAAAATGGGACAAGAACGCAAAACATCCAGACAGTTAGGTGATACAAAAAAGGGACAACAAAACATCCAGATAGACGATACAAAGAAAACAAGGATGGGTCATTCGGAGTTTTCTTCCCTCAATCGAGTTCCAGATTATCTTTGCAATTTCGGCTGGTTATACTCGAGATTGCTCCAATCTGTCCAGCCCCAAGGAAAAACTAAGCTAAGAGCATTAGATTCCTTGGAAGAAAGCAGCGAATGTATACAAAAACAAGGACGGAAAAAAATGGACAATGTTACACGAATACAATAAAAATAATAACAGGACATAACAACAGGTGTCTTTCAACTAAGGATGAATTAAATTAAGCTGGTGTGTGTGGAAATGAAGCCTTACGGCAGAGATACAAGATTTCATAGGCAGAGGGAAGAATATCGATGTTGCACGGACAACAGCCAGCTAAGAAAGAAAGATCAGGCTTGGCCGAACGCCAGTCATGTAAGAAGAGAAGAGAGACAGGTAGAGGAAGAAGGACAAAACAATTAAGGAAGGGCGAGAAAAAATGACAGGGACACAGTGAAGTGAAAAGCGGAGGGAAAGTGAGCAAGAAGAGAAAGCAAGGAAATGTGAGAGAGGGGGAAGGTTCCTTTGTTTTAAATATTTTATTTTAAATATCTATTATGGAAATGTATGTATAAGAGTTATCTAAATAAATCCTTATATATATATATATATCCAGTGTCGTCTTACAGGCACATGTGCTGGTGACACGTGAAAAAGAACATTCGAGCGTGGTCGTTGCCAGTGATGCCGGACTGGCTCTCGTGCAGGTAGCACGTAAAAACACCTTTTGAGCATGTGCGTAGTTGTTGCCAGAACTGCCTGACTGGCCCTCGTGCCAGTGGCATGTAAAAAGCACCCACTACACTCTCAGAGTGGTTGGCGTTAGGAAGGACATCCAGCTGTAGAAACTTTGCCAGACCAGATTGAGCCTGGTGCAGCCTCTAGCTCACCAGTCCTCAGTCAAACCGTCCAACCCATGCCAGCATGGAAAGCAAACATTAAACGATGATGATGATATATTTAAAAGGATCTATTTAGATAACTCTTGCACACACATATATTTAAAGGGATTTATTTAGATAAATCTGATACATTTCCATAACAGTTATTCAAAATGAAGGTGAAGAATATAATGTAAAAAAAACAAAAAACAAAAGACAGAACAAAAACTATGATAATAGCAAAACAAAATATGAAAGATAGATGAAGAATGCATAATTAATGTACACATACTTACATATATACAAGTTTATAGAAATACGTATACATACATATACATATGTGTGTGTGTGTGTAGTCAAGCATGTGTTGCTAGGCATTGTGTACATAAGTAACTGTATACACACTTCTATACATGCATGTCAGCATCAGTGATATTTTTCAGAGCCTCTTTACACATTAAACATCCATAATGTCCCTTGTCCCTTGCATCATACATCCGTCCACCGACCACGCAACTCTCATCCATGTTTCTTGTTTCTTTATTGCCCACAAGGGGGCTAAACATAAAGGGGACAAACAAGGACAGACAAAGGGTTTCAGTCGATTACATCGACCCCAGTGCGTAACTGGTACTTAATTTATCGACCCCGAAAGGATGAAAGGCAAAGTCGACCTCGGCGGAATTTGAACTCAGAACGTAACAGCAGGCAAAACACTGCTAAGCATTTCGCCCGGCGTGCTAACGTTTCTGCCAGCTCGCCGCCTGTTTTTATCTCTCTCTCTCTCTCTCTTTCTCTTCTTTCCTGCATGCTTCCACCACACATTTCTCACTCTTTCCCTCCCCACTTATCAACTGCTCTGTATGATGCTATCAGTACATCGCTTATATGTTCTACTTGTTTCTGTCATTGCACTGCGGCCATGCTGGGGCACTGCCTTGAAGAGTTCAGTCAAAACAGATCAACCCCCCCACCCCACCGCCACCACCACCACCCAGTACTTTCCATTTTGTTAAGCCTGCGATTTACTCTGTCTCCCTCATTTCCCCAAACCGCTCAATTAGAGAGACATAACCAAACCGACACAGGTTGGCAAGCAGTGGTGGGAGACAAACACAAAGACACATATATGATGGGCTTCTTTCAGTTTCCATCTACAAAATCCACTACACACAGTGGAACTGAACCCAAGACCACATGACTGAGAAAACAAGCTTCCTAAACCATGTAGCCTTACATCAACTTTAAATGGAAAGACAGGTTTTGAAATATGTTTTATTACAAGAATAAAGGTTTTTTTATTTACAATTTCACTCCTAAAAATCCGTTTTGTGTGGACATGTTCTTCTCGTGTGACCTGAAATTAAAGGAAAAAAAAGAAACGATGAAACATTTCAGTGTCTTTTACCAGGAGGCGTCATTACCACCGCCATCGTCTTTTTTATATACCTACTTTTCCATGTTTGCATGAGCGAGAAATAAAACGGCGCCAGGTAAGGGCATAGATCCACAGAAACCAATGCCAAAGCTGAAACTGGAGCTCAACTCAGCGCTGGAGCTAGCTGGGATCCTGTCAAACCATCGAACCCAGGCCAGTATGGAAAAGGGGCACTTAATGATGATGATGAGGAGGAGGAGGCGGAGGAGTTTGGTGATGATGATGAGGAGGAGGAGGAGGCGGAGGAGTTTGGTGATGATGAGGAGGAGGAGGAGGAGGAGGAAGATGTTCAGGATGATGGTGATGATGATGATGATGATGGTGGTGATGATGATGAGGAGGAGGATGTTGAGGAGGAAGAGAAGGGGGACAAGAGATGATGATGAAGATGATGACAATACTCTATTGTTGAAAGAGAGAGAGAGGGGTGAGAGAGAAAGAAACAAACAGTTGTTAAAGTACCCAGGGTATCCGAGTAATTTCTCTCTACAGAGAGACACACACACACAAACAGAAATAAAAAAAAATTAAAAAAGGAATGAGTTTTAGTACCTATTGTGCCACATATTCCACATTTTGGAGAAGACCGTTTATTTCCACTACTTGGGTTGGTTTTCTGTTTCTTGGCCTGGGGTTTGTGGTTGTCATAGTTGCCAAACCGTTGTGAAGAGTAAGAACTACCACTGCCTGCAAAAACAAACAAAACAGAAACAAAATAAACAATAAAGAAGCATAAATAATAAATCAAAAATTGCAATTTGTTGTAAATTAGTCCCCAAGTTAACAAAAGCATGCCAGCTCTGGCCATTCCATTTCTTCCATAGGATCCAAAACACATTTAATGTTTTTCACTGCTTTAACTCTTTAGCATTCAAATGTCAAATGTATTATTTATTTATCCCTATTGTTTTGAATTTATTGTGCATGGCTGTGTAGTAAGTAGCTTGCTTAGCAACCACATGGTTCCGAGTTCAATCCCACTGCGTGGCATCTTGGGCAAGTGTCTTCTACTATAGTCTCGGGCCGACCAAAGCCTTGTGAGTGGATTTGCTAGACGGAAACCAAAAGAAGCCCGTCGTATATATGTATATATATATATGTGTGTGTGTATGTTTGTGTGTCTGTGTGTATGTTTGTGTCTCCCCACCATCGCCTGACAACCGATGCTGGTGTGTTTACGTCCCCCGTAACTTAGCGGTTCAACAAAAGAGATCGATAGAATAAGTTCTAGGCTTACAAAGAATAAGTCCTGGGGTCGATTTGCTCGACTAAAGGTGGTGTTCCAGCATGGCCACAGTCAAATGACTGAAACAAGTAAAAGAGATGAGAGAGTGTGTGTGTGTACAACTGTACATACTCCCAGAAGCGATGACAAGGTAGCTGAAAGTTCTAGTGATTTGCTGTGCTTGAGAAGGCACGTCAACCTAAGTGAAATCATGGTTGTGTACCCATGCTGCTCACACCTAAAAGGCACTTGTGTCAGTGGCACATAAAAGAGCACCCATATTGGTGACATGTAAAAGACGCACAGTAAACTCTGTAAAGTGGTTGGCATCAGGATGAGCATCCAGCCATAACTTAGCGGTTTGGCAAAAAAAGACCGAGAGAATAAGGACCAGGCTTAAAAAGAAAATAAGTACCGATGTTGATTTGTTTCACTTAAAATTCCTCAAGGTGGTGCCCCAGCATAGCTACGGTCTAATGACAGAAATAAGAAGAAGATAAAAGACAAGCAAGGTAGCCAAGTATCTCCTCCGCTGCAAGACACCTGTTTCTCACGAAGCTATCACCCTCAATACTACACTCCCTCCCACACTCAGTTGAAGAGTCTTTGACTTACAAGTTACTTGGTGACCTCACTACTGCTGCTGCGGCTGCTGGTGGTATCATGCAAAAAGCACTGGTGCTGGTGCCACTTGAAAAGCACTGGTGATGGTGTGGCATGAAAAGTACCAAGTACACTCTGTGAAGTGGTTAGCGTTAGGAAGGGCATCCAGCCATAGGAACCATGCCAAAGCAGACTACGAAGCCTGGTGCAGCCCCTGGCCGTACCAGTTTCCTGCCAAGCCATCCAACTAATGCCAGCAAGGAAAACAGATGATGACGATGATGACGGTGATGATAATGATGATGACCATGATAATGTGCATGATGACAGTTGATTGGAGGAAGTGACAAACAATCCAAACTGGAAAAGATCCTGCCGAAATGGCAGATGGATGGAATCTCAGAATGCTGGATCTCACCAAGAAGATGATGGCAAGGAGTCACATCAAGAATTTAGAGACAGGGCTGGAACAAAACTGGTCCATTATAGACATAAAAAATATTGCAGCAGTGACAATGTTATGTTAAAAATCACTGCAATGCTTTTACAGAAAACAAAAAGGCAGTTTTGTGAATATGATGATGACATCGGTTAAGAAGTTACATAATGATATACCTGATGAGTTTGAATTATCACCCCACTGGAAGAAGTTACAACCAGTGCCTCTGCTTTGAGGACAGGCAAAGAATTGCCTGCCTTTGTTTGGACCTTCTTTCTGAACTGTTAACCTGGAAAAAAAAAACAGAAACGGTTAAAGAGGGGATAAACCTAAAGTAATTTTGATTACTGTATTTTAATGTGTATAAGGAACACCTTAATTTTGGGGGCTTAAAATTTGGAAAAAAGGTTTTGTAGGGGATTATAATACTATCCGGCTGTGTGGTAAGTAGCTTGCTTACCAACCATATGGTTTCGGGTTCAGTCCCACTGCGTGACACCTTGGGCAACTGTCTTCTACTATAGCCTCGGACCGACCAAAGCCTTGTGAGTGGATTTGGTAGACGGAAACTGAAAGAAACCCGTCGTATATATGTATATGTATATATATATATATATATATATATATATATGTATGTGTGTGTGTTTGTGTCTGTGTTTTGTATATGTCCCCCCAACATCGCTTGACAACCGATGCTGGTGTATTTACGTCCCCGTAACTTAGCGGTTCGGTAAAAGAGACCGATAGAATAAGTACTAGGCTTCCACAGAATAAGTTCTGGGGTCGATTTGTTCTACTAAAGGTGGTGCTCCACATGGCCACAGTCAAATGACTGAAACAAGTAAAAGAGTATGTTTTTTTAACCTAATTTCTGACAAAAAAGGATTCCTTATACATGTTAAAATACAGTAAGTCTATAGTTAATTGTTTTGAAGACCAAGGGTTAAACATGTAGCATTAACCTCTTAGCATTCAAATTATCCTGCTATATATATATATATATATATATATATATATATATATATATATATAATATTAGGGACAAAATCCAAAATTACAGGTAAAAACTCAATTAAAATCAATTTATAAAAAATTAAAATTAAATTGAGCTTTATAGATAAAATATATATAAAATATATAGTTTTAGGGAAAATAACCAAGTTTCAAGAACTCATCGATGAAAATCCACTATCACATATAGAAAAATTAACAATTAAAAGCACAATAAATTTATTTTCCCTAAAACTATATATTTTATATATATATATTTTATATATATATATATATATATATATATATATATATATATATATATATATATATATATATATATATATATATATATATACATATATATACACACACAATATACACAAGCAGACAGATAGATAAATAGATACAGAAAGAGAGAGAGAGAGATGAACTTATAAAGACTCAACTGTTTAGCTTCTAAATTACATTGACACATGACTGTCTCCTCAGAAGCATTTCTGTGTGATAAATAGAATTGGGGTCTTGATGATCCAGGGTTTGAGGAAAAAGAACTGAAAAAAAGATGAAATGACAGTAAATATATATATATATATGTACAGATATAGGGCAGGGAATCGTCAATTAGTAATAAAATTAATAATTAACAATTTTGCCAAGTAGTTCAGTATGAAAAAACCTTTATCGGTAAAACCATTTATAATCATAAATATACAGGGATTAGCATGAGTTGCTTCTCCAACATACTGAGAATTTAGAAATAGCAGTCAAAGAACTACTGATTCCAAACTATCAGTAGTTCTTTGACTGCTATTTCTAAATTCTCAGTATGTTGGAGAAGCAACTCATGCTAATCCCTGTATATTTATGATTATTTATATATGTATATATATACATGCACACACACACATGCAAATCAGTACAAATAAACTAAGACAAAAACTAGATATAAATAAGAGAAGACAGACGTAGATAACAGAGATGATGACTACTGCAAATGAAAATGCTGAGCACTCCCAAGTTAATGGAAGTTGTAGAAGAGGGAAATCAAGGAATTGTTTGTATGATGATGATGATGATGATCCTCATTTACAACTATCATGTGACATCCAGACAAGGGTACACACACACACACACACACACAACAGGTTTCTTCCAGTTTCTGTCGACCAAATCCACTCACAAGGCTTTAGTCAGCTGAGGGACTACAGTAAAAGACACTTGCCCGAGGTGCCACACAGTGGGGCTGAACGCCAAGCCCACTTGGTTTGGAATTACATCACACACCAATGCCTGCCTGGACATATGCCACACTGCATCTATCTGTGTGCCAGTGTACACATGTGTGCGTGCAATTTTTTTTACAGTGGTATGAAACCTTGGGACCTACCAGCAGACGGTTCTTACACCATTTTGCATATAGTCATAGAAGGTGATTTAGTTTACATCCAGCCTTGTTCCAGACACACAGTATTGACACATCATAAAGATAATGAAGCATTAACATCTATTATTCCTGTCATGGGACCTGATGCAAGTTTTCTCGCTTATCTATGACACCTGGGTGTTTTAAACACCAGGTGAATTCATGAGAATATATTCTCTTACGCCTACATTTGCAGCCTGCCTACGAACTGACAAAACACACACCTCATGTATGTGTGTTCAATATTGTTTTTATATATATATATATGTTGTAGAGGCGCAATGGCCCAGTGGTTAGAGCAGCGGACTCGCGGTCATAGGATCACGGTTTCGATTCCCAGACCAGGCGTTGTGAGTGTTTATTGAGCGAAAACACCTAAAGCTCCACAAGGCTCCGGCAGGGGGTGGTGGTGAACCCTGCTGTACTCTTTCACCACAACTTTCTCTCACTCTTACTTCCTGTTTCTGTTGTGCCTGTAATTCAAAGGGTCAGCCTTGTCACACTGTGTCACGCTGAATATCTCCGAGAACCACGTTAAGGGTACACGTGTCTGTGGAGTGCTCAGCCACTTGCACTTTAATTTCACGAGCAAGCTGTTCCATTGGTCAGATCAACTGGAACCCTCGTCGTCGTAATCGACAGAGTGTATACATGTCATCATCATCGTTGTCATTGTTTAACGTCCTCTTTCCATGCTGGCATGGGTTGGATGTTTTGACTACATATTAAGAGAGATAGAAGAGGAGGCTTGTAATAATTCAGGTGATAATGGTGGTTAATTAAGTTGATAATGATAATGCTGGTGGCATTAGAATTGCAGCAATAACAAAGTTGTCTCACCTGCTTGAAGTGGTGGAACTTGAGCTTTGATCAGCCCACAGGAAGAAATCACAGGTGCTGCTGTTACATTTATAAAACTGTCGACCTGAAACGACAAGCAGAGGCATTGCAATCGAATAAACAAAACAAACTACAATATTGTTAATTGTTTAATTAAGACTAAAATAAAGACAAACTAAAATAACATCAGCTAATTAACGGTTTCAAATTTTGGCACAAGACCAGCAATTTCGGGGGTGGGAGTAAGTCAATTACATTGACCCCAGTATTCACCTGCTACTTAATCAACCTCAAAAGGATGAAAGGTAAAGTTGACTGTGGTGGGATTTGAACTCAGAACATAAAGACAGATGAAAATGCCACAAAGAATTTTGCCTGGAGTGCTTATGATTCTGCCAGCTCACCTTGAAGTAAATCATCATCATCACCATCATCATCATCATCAACAAGTGGGTAACAGTGGTAAAAATGGTCAAGGAAGATGGAACTACTTTAACACTTGAGCATTCAGGTAATTCCATCAAATGCAATGCTTATGTATTCACATTTTTTTAATTAATCCTGTGTTATCTCATAGATTCGAAATTTTGAATGACATTGTATGAGATACCAGATCTGGGCAGTTTGAACTGGATATGGCTGGTTTAAATGCTAAAAGAGTTAAAATGCAGATATGTTTCTGAGTCTATGGATCAAATACAAAAATCAGCTTGGTGTCTGGCATAAGCAAGACCACCAACCACCAAAGACTGCAATATCCATCGTCCACTGCACAAGTTAACAAGGGACACATGCAAATCTTAGGTAGATGGGGTCCGTTCAATGAATATCTTAAAGGCTCTACTTGATGCTAGTACAGCCAGCAATAAGGCTCCTTCTGATAGGACCCTATGGAGAAAATACCAGAGTACTCTACCCCCAAGACACTTCCAGAAATAGTGAGCAGAGGAGATGGATGGATGGATAGATAGAAATGTTTCTGAAACAACTAAGGCAAATTGCAACCACATACAAGCCAAACATCAAGTCATCCTCAGCACGAAGGGACATAACTCAATTCTTTCCTGTGACATTCTAATCACATGTTCATAGTACCGAGGCTATAGTAGAAGACACTTGCCCAAGGTTCCACACAGTGGTACAGAACCAGGAACCATGTGGTTCGTAGGCAAGCTACTTACCACACAGCCACTCCTACGCCTAGACAACTATTTTTAAATTTTGAAAATGAAAAGAAAATACTGACCAACTTTGACCAATAATTACCTGTATTAGGTCCCTCTTTGCGTACGGTCAATAAAATAGCATCTACATTACAGCCACAAACAATAGTCGTGGCATCAGACTGGTCCCCATTTCTATTAATCAAGGTCGTTCTAGGTCGAGACTGTGCATTCATCACGCCAGGCTTCTTCAACTGGGGTTCAGTTCCCCTTGAACTCCAGCTGCCACTAGTTGCATTCCTGTTTGCTCTTTGTGGCTGAAATGAATTTCGGTTGTTGGAGGAGGAATTGTTGGACCCTTCACTGCCGTAGCCACTGTCACCGTATGTTGAAGAGGTTCTAGTGTTGAGTGAAGATGACGTTGTTTGTCGGTTTTGGGATGCTGAAATGAATTAGAATTATTTCAGACATTGAGAAAGTTCTGCTGTATTGTGGTGAGGTGTGGACAATAACAGAAACATTACAAGAGATAAACATTAGAACTGTTCGGTGGTATAGGAGGGAAGTGTGGATAATAACAGAAGAGATTAAGACTGGATATCATTATCCTTTATGCTTAACACTTGGAATTTATTTCTTACAAGGAATGAATAACTCAAGGTTAATTACAAGAGAGCAGGCATTAATTATGGACTTGATGAAACTGGTGACTTTGTCAGGGGCAGGGACCAGTGTTGAAAACAGAGCAGTCAGTGCCATGAGCAAAACATGTTTTAAGTCGATGAGCACTTAAGGTAATGGGAAACAATGTGTAACGAAGGGGAGGGAGAGGGAGAGTATAGGGGAGAAGGGAGATAGGGAGAGAGGAGGCAGGGAGAGAGGAGGCAGGGAGAGAGGAGGCAGGGAGATAGGGAGAGAGGAGGCAGGGAGAGAGGGAAGGTAGAGACAGAGAGTAGAGAAAGGGGAGAGACAGGTAGAGAAAGAGAGGAGAGAGGGTAAAGAGAGAGGAGAGATAGGTAGAGAGAAAGAGAGAGGAAAGAGTAGAAAGAGAAAGTAGAGTAGAGAGGGAGAGAGTAGAGAGAGAGAAGAGTAGAGGGAGAGAAGAGTAGAGGGAGAGAAGAGTAGAGGGAGAGAAGAGTAGAGGGAGAGAAGAGTAGAGGGAGAGAAGAGTAGAGGGAGAGAGAGAGGGGTATGAAAGTAAAGAAATAAAGAGAAAATGCTGTTAACCTTTTAGCATTTAAACTGGTTTCATCAGGTCCAAATATTCTACATGCTTTATGTTTAAACTGACCAGATCTGGCCTCTCACACCTACCCAACAATGTCATTGTCAAAATAATTTAAAGGATTAAGGATAATGAATAGAGAATAAAACTTACAATAAATGTCTAAAGCTTCCATCAGAAAAGTATCACAGCCTCCAATACAACCAACGTACCTACAGAAAATAGAAAGATGGGAAAAAACTGTTGAACTACCAAGTTGTTTCTTGGTGAATGTGTGCATACTTATGTATGCATGCATTCACACATATTATGCTCAGAAAAAATTGTTGTACTGATGAAGCAGAGAAACTAACAGCACCGTCCGAGCATGATCATTGCCAGAGCAGCTGTCTGGCTTCTGTGTCAGTGGCATGTAAATAGAACCATTTGAGCGTAATCGTTACCAGCGTCGCCTTACTGGCACGTGAAAAAACATTCGAGCGAGGTCATTGCCAGTGCTACTGGACTGGCTCCTGTGCAGGTAGCACATAAAAGCATCCACTACACTCTTGGAGTGGTTGGCATTAGGAAGGGCATCCAGCTGTAGAAACTCTGCCAGATCAGATTGGAGCCTGGTGCAGCCATCTGGTTCGCCAATCCTCAGTCAAATCGTCCAACCCATGCTAGCATGGAAAGCGGACATGAAACGATGATGATGATATATATATATATATATATATATATATATATATATACACACACATACACACACACATATACACATACACATATATATGTACATACACCCCACACACATACTACACGCATACATACATATACATATATATATATATATACATGGTAGAATTTACGAAAAAAACAACAGACAAAGACAGGTGGTGTAAACAACAAATGGATGTAACGCTCGGGAATAGAGAAAATCTTTGATGTTTCGAGCTACGCTCTTCAACTGAAAGGAACACAGAAAGAAATAAGGAGAGATAAATAGGAAGATAGTTAAGTAGAGCCATCAAAGGCGCAATTTAAGGAGACCAAGGATTTAAAAGATAAAACAATTTGCCATGAGGAGCAAGTTTGACATTTTGAGCAGAAGTCTTCATTTACTGTTTCTGTGTCTGTATGTAGGGGTGAGAGAGAGAGAAACAGACAGACAGACAGAAATAGAGTGAGAAAGAGGAGAGAGTGAGAGAGAAAAAGAGAGAGGGGGAGAGAGAGAATACTGAGTAGGAGAAGTGTAGTAAAGAAAAACTGCTAACGATATTTACTCTGTTGGTATCATGGGTGGTACATAGCCTGGTCGGAATTTGAACCGTAACAAATGGACCGGACCGGGTTGACACTGTGTAAAGATAGAAACAAACAAATCAATCAATAAATCAATCAATCAATCAATAAATAAAAATAAGGAGTTCAAGAACAAACCACATTTTGTTAGAAGAAATTTATATTATGGACATTAGTAACATCATTATCATCATAGGCGCAGGAGTAGCTGTGTGGTAAGTAGCTTGCTTACCAACCACATAGTTCCGGGTTCAGTCCCACTGCGTGGCACCTTCGGCAAGTGTCTTCTACTAAGCCTTGTGAATGGATTTGGTAGACGAAAACTGAAAGAAGCCCGTCGTATATATATGTATATGTATATATATATATATATGTATGTGTTATTTCTTTACTACCCACAAGGGGCTACACACAGAGGGGACAAACAAGGACAGACAAACGGATTAAGTTGATTATATCGACCCCAGTGTGTAACTGGTACTTATTTAATCGACCCCGAAAGGATGAAAGGCAAAGTCGACCTCGGCGGAATTTGAACTCAGACCGTAGCGGTAGACGAAATACCGCTAAGCATTTCGCCCGACGTGCTAACGTTTCTGCCAGCTCGCCGCCTATATATGTATGTGTGTCTGTCTATCTCCCCAACATCGGTTGACAACCGATGCTGGTGTGTTTACGTCTCCGTAACTTAGCGGTTCAGCAAAAGAGACTGTTAGAATAAGTACCAGGCATCCAAAGGATAAGTCCTGGGGTCGATTTGCTCGACTAAAGGCGGTGCTCCAGCATGGCCGCAGTCAAATGACTGAAACAAGTAAAAGAGTAAAAGTGATATGTATCCTTGCACCCTCCTCCTTATTTTATCAAACCCCAAATGAATGAAAAGCAATGTTAACCTCAACAGCATTTGAACTCAAAATATAAAGAATTGGAAGAAATGCTATTTGGCATTTAATCTGATGCATTTACAATTCTGCCAGCTCAATGACTTTTTCTCATTATACATAATGGTTTCAAATTTTGGCACCAGACCAGCAATTTCAGGGCAGGGGATAAGTCGATTACATCGACCACCCCCACTGGTCCGTATTTTATCGACCCTGAAAGGACAAACGGCAAAGTCAACCTTGGCAGCATTTGAACTCAGAACGTAAAGATGAACAACATGTTGCTTAGGATTTTGCCTGGCACAGTAATGATTCTGCCAGCTCAATGCCGTTTGTCTTCTTATACATAATGCATGTCAATAATAATGGTTTCAAATTTTGGCAAAAGGCCAGTAATTTCGGGGGGGGGGGGGCTAGTCATTTACATCGACCCCAGTACACAACTGGTACTTATTTCATCGACACCCAAAATGATGAAAGACAAAGTCGGCCACAGCAGAATTTGAGCACAGAATTTAAAAAGCACTTTGTCTGGCATGCTAACGGTCCTCCTAGTTCACCACCCTCTTCCTCCTCTTCCTACTACTACTACTACTACTACTACACATTTTAGAGTAGTATTTCTAAATTTGAAGTTATGTTCAACCCATTCAATACCAATTTAGAGGGGAAAAAAAGAGTTAAATGTGTTGTATATAAACAGAAATTTAAAAAGAAAGTTGATGAGAGAAAAAAAAAAAACTTACTTGTGGACAAATGGTTCCTTCAACTTCAACTTTGAGAACAAAATCAGGAAACCAAATAGCATTTCGGCACTCTGGGAAACCAATGCAGCCAAGATAGTAACTAGAAACAAAATGGGAAATCAATGTTAGATCATCATCATCATCATCGTTCAACGTCCGCTTTCCATGCTGGCATGGGTTGGACGATTTGACTGAGGACTGGTGAGCCAGATGGCTGCACCCGGCTCCAATCTGATTTGGCAGAGTTTCTACAGCTGGATGCCCTTTATTTTTAGAATGACATTGTAGGGTAGACATGAGAAGCAGGATTTGTCCAATTTGAACATAAAACAGGGAGAATATTTGGGTGAGATAGGGCTGATTTAACCCCTCGCCAATTAGATTACTATCAAATGTAATGCTTATTTATTCACATTGTTTTGAATTAAGATTTCAATGGTGTGACCATGTTTAGAATGACATTGCAGGTAGGTGTGAGAGGCCAAATCTGACCAGTTTCAACATGAAACAAGCAGAATATTTGAACTGGATATGGCTGATTTAACTCTTTAGCATTCAGATTACTCTGTCAAAAGTAATGCTTATTTATCCTCATTGTTTCGAATCAATCCTGGATTATATCATAGGTTTGAGATTTTGATGATGTTATTGTTTATTTTTAAATGACATTGTACAGTATGTGGGAGAGGCCAGATCTGGCCAGTTTGTACATAAAACAGACAAAATATTTGGGGCCTGACATGACCAGTTTAAAGGGTTAACTTAATGACAGACGGAGGCCTCAGAGATTAGTAATTATAGTAGTAATAATAGTACAACTATAATTGTATTTGAACAAGTTATGTGTTTGTATATAATTGCTACAACTGGGCCATATCCCAAAACCATGTGGTTGGGAAGTGAACTTCTTAAACCATACAGCCACGTGTGTGTGTGTGTGTGTGTGCCTGTGTGCAATGCTGCTGTTATGACTTTGCTTTGCAGCCTCATGTTCCCTGGTTCAGTCCTACGATGTAGCGGTAGCTTGGGCAAGTACCATCTCCTGTATAATCTCGATAAGCAACAAGTGACTAATAAACCTTCTTACCCTTTGCCTTCTTTCCTCTGTCGCAGCAGCATGTCTTGGTTACATTTGGGGCAGCGTTTCACTGACTCAACAGTAGCCATGTTCTCACTGGTAGCTGAGAAATACAGAAAAAGAATAAATAACTCAGACCACGCTGGAATTTCATTGACGAATATATTGACTTGTATGCAATCATACAAACACTGATACATACGTACACACACACACATACATACCTCTATATATACATACACACATACATACATAATACAAACATATATACGCACACAAGGACTTTCGAGCAAGATCGTTGCCAGTGCCCCTGGACTGGCTCTTGTGTGGGTGGCACATAAAATACACCATTTTGAGCGTGGCCGTCGCCAGTACCGCTTGACTGGCCTTCGTAGGATTTTCGAGCGAGATCGTTGCCAGTGCCCCTGCTAGAAGGCTGCACCAGGCTCCAATCTGATCTGGCAGAGTTTCTACAGCTGGATGCCCTTCCTAACGCCAACCACTCCGTGAGTGTAGTGGATGCTTTTACGTGCCACCGGCCCAAGAGCCAGTCAGGCGGTACTGGCAACGGCCATGCTCAAATGGTGTTTTTTACATGCCACCTGCACAGGAGCCAGTCCAGCCGCACTGGCAAATATATATATATTATATGTATATGTATATATATATATGAAGAGAAAGTGATGATAGTGAGTATAGGAAGAGAGACAATAATGGTAGCTACACATTTGCTGGTGAGAAACAAAGATCAAGTGAGGGATGGTAATAGGCATAGCAATAAGAGAATCATGAATATCAACAAGTGGTCATGGTGAGAAAGAATGGTGGCTGGCAGTACAGAAAGGGTGATGGCAGGGTGTATTAGATATTCTTTTAGAAAATCTGAGATGTAAAATTAACAAGGAAGAGTTATTAGACATTTTTTTGAAAAATTGTGAAATATAGTGTAGGAGTGGCTGTGTGGTAAGTAGCTTACTTACAAACCACATGGTTCTGGGTTCAGTCTCACTGCGTGGCACCTTGGGCAAGTGTCTTCTGCTATAGCCTTGGGCCACCCAAAGCCTTGTGGGTGGATTTGGTAGATGGAAACTGAAAGAAGCCCGTCGTATGTATGTATATATATATATCTGTATGTGTATGTTTGCGTGTCTGTGTTTGTCCCCCCAACCTCGCTTGACAACCGATGCTGGTGTGTTTATGTCCCCGTAACTTAGCGGTTCGGCAAAAGAAACCGATAGAATAAGTACTAGGCTTACAAAGAGTAAGTCCTGGAGTCAATTTGCTCGACTAAAGGTGGTGCTCCAGCATGGCCACAGTCAAATGAGTGAAACAAGTAAAAGAGTATAGCAATAATAAAAAAAATGAAAATTTAAGGAAAAAGAAAAAAAAAACTTTCTTTCTCTTTACTTACTGGATTCTGTGTATGGCACAGATTCTCCCAAATAGTTACCAAGAGCTTCATCAATCTTTCGTGCCTACAATATTGACGCAACAATAATCAGAATAAGTTTGAAACTAACTTTTAGAAGAAATAAAAGGGCTTGGATGCGGACATCCTCCTCCGAATTTTCACTCAAGAAGCTAAGCCAAGATGAAGATTCTTATAGGGACATGAATAGTATGCAAGAAGAAGAAGAAGAAGAAAAAGAATGTATGATCAGGCAGTTTATATATGATTTCTTAACACAGCCACTAAAACTGAAGTTATTCAGATGAGGAGCAGATAACGAAAGCATTACAAACCTGTTCAACTGCTTTAATAAATACTTCTTTATATTTCCTTATCTGTGACTGCAACACATCTGGAAAAATTTGAGAAGAACAAAACATATAACAAACTACCACTACTACTACTACTACTACTACTACTACTACTACTACTACTACTACTAATAATAATAATAATAATAATAATAATAATAATAATAATATTTTAAAAGGATTGACGAAACTCTTCACAAAGGTCTTGTCTAATAATAATAATAGCAACAATAATAATAATAATCATTTAACATCTTCCTTCCATGCTGGCATGGGTTGGACTGTTTGACAGGAGCTGGCCAGGCAGGAGCCTGCACCATGCTTCTGAGTGTGTTTTGGCATGGTTTTTATGGTTGGATGCCCTTCCTAACCCCAACCGCTCGGTAGAGTGGGTTGAGTGGTTTTTACACGGCACTTGCACAGGTGAGGTCAGTTTTGGCATGGTTTTTTTTATGCTGGATGCCTTTCCAAATGCCAACTACTTTACAGTGTGGACTGGGTACTTTTTAAGTGGCGCCTGCACTGGCAGGATCACCAAAGTGACTTTTGCAAGGCAAAGAGTCTTTGAGAGGGGAGGGGGACACTGGAGAAGGTGATCTTGTGTCAGATGATGAAAGGTCAGGGTGTGACAGAGAGGCAGAAACAGATGCCCTGCTGTAGAGGAAGTCCATGGCTATCCAGCCAGAGAAAGGGAGAGAGAGAGGAAAAGAAGGAGAGCTAGCAAGAACAAGGGTAGAAACACTTACCTAGAGCAGGGGTTTTCAAACTGTGGTCCGCGGACCACAGGGGGTCTGCAAGGACAAGACAGGGGGTCCGTGGACAGCAAATACTTTTTATGGGCAATTTGATTTTATGTATGTTTATTAATCGAAATCTTTTAATTGACAATAAACCTATTTGTTAAATACTGTTAAATAAATAAATGTAAAAATATATGTTATTTTAAGCAAATATTTATGTATAAATTTCATAAGCGTTTATAAGGGGAGTCCCTAAGGTAAAGCCTGAAATATAAAGGGGTCCGCAAGTCAAAAAGTTTGAAAACCCCTGACCTAGAGAGAGAGAGAGAGTGGGAGTTAACAAGAGGTGTGCTGTTGTAAAGGAGATAAATGGTTACCTAGCCAGAGGTAATGGCAAGGGAGAGAGATTAATCAAGAATAAGGGCAGAAAGGGGTTTGTGCTGATTACTCAACCAGAAGGAAGAGCAAGGGAACGACGACGGCAATGATGGCTGATTTAGTGGTTGTAGACAAAGAAAATAGAAAGTGCCAGATAATTGACTTTACAGTCCCAAATGATGAGAAAATCTATATGAGATATAGAAAAAAAAAAGAGAAAATAGCAATGTACCAGGACCTAGCCATTGAGTTACAGAGGGTGTGGAAAGTGCAGGTAAAATGTATCCCATTTGTTATAGGTACATTAGGAACTATCCCTAAAGATTTAGGCAGAAGAAATAGAAGAAATAGGTATAAAGCCTGGTTTAGTGCAACTCCAGAAAGCAGTGTTATTAGGGACAGCAAGGATACTTAGGAAGGTTCTTGGCATCTAAGGTCACTTGTTGTAGCCTGATGTCAGGAATTTTTCTTTTCCAACAGTTTAATCTTTTGTGCACATATGAAATAATAATAATAATAATGGTTTCCAATTATATTTGATAGGAATTTGAATGCTAAAGGGTTGATATTAAAAAATATTACCTTCTTTAGTTTTCTGACCTCCACAGACCCTGCAAAAGAAAACAAAATAAAAGGGAGATATAAATAAAAAAACATATAAGTAAATAATTTTCAGTTGTTATTCTTGTGATGCAGTTTCAATTCTCTCTGAAGGAAGTATAACATTTGTAACAAAAGGAAACAAATAACTAAATTTGGCAGTTCTATTCAACACTCTTATGATGATGATGATCATCATCATCATCGTCGCTGTTGTTTAACGTCCACTTTCCATGCTGACCTCACTGGAATGATTTTCTAACGTGCCACCAGCATGTATATACTATATACCATGTTGTATTGTACGTCAGAAAATACGGCTTTAGTTTTAAACAGTTTCTACTGCAAAATAATTGTCATCATTATCATTAACATTTAGTGTTCGTTTTCCATGCTGGCATGGGTTGGATGACTTCACAGGAACTGGTAAGGCCAGAAGCTGCACCAAGTTCCTTGGTTTGTTTTGGTTTAGTTTCTACAGCTGGATGCCCTTCCTAATGCCAACCACTTTACAGAGTGCACAAGGTGCTTTTTACATGGCACCATCACCAGTGTTTTTTACATGGCACAAGCATCCACACCAATGCATTTTACATGACACCCTAGTTTTAGAATTTCAATTCTGTTGTGGTGGGCAGGTCTTCTTGAGTACAGCAATACACCATAAAATAATAATGCTGCAAATTTCTAAGAGTTAAATTTTACACTATAAGCAACATGTCTCTCTTTTAATGGCCACTGTTCAGAGAATTGTTATACGTAATGTATCTAGGCTGAACATCATACTGTATGTCCTTCCTTGTTTTATGACAGCAAGATATAGCTTGCAGATTTAGCTGCTATAACTAGCATATCAACTGACCACATACAGATTCCATTGCCAGAGGGTGAAGAGGTATAAAGTGAAGATGGTATGATCCTTTAGATATAATCTTTAGGTATAGACACATGCATGGTCTCAGGCCACTGTGTGACACATTGGGCAAGTGTCTTCTACTGTAGCCCTAGGCCAATCAAAGTAAACATTAAAACATTCATGATGCTGTTGCTGATGCTGCTGTTGAAGAAGATGATGATAATGATGGTGATGTTGACCAAGAACTTCGTCAACAGAGGAAAATGGAAAATGAAATTCCTACTTCTTTAAGTCTGCTTCCAGTTCTGCTCGTAGGTTTGGTTTGGACATGGCAAAACCCATTGCATCGTAACCTGTTTAATATAGAAAAGTCAAAGCATTACAGATGTGTGTGTGTGTGTGCGTTATGTTTGTGTGTGTGTGTGAGGGAGAGAGAGTTAGTAAGAAAAATCAGCATACTGGAAAAAAAAATCTTGTGGTATTCAACTAGTATCCTGTCCCTTTACACCAAGGTGGACTTATCCTTTTAACCCATATGTCTTCAGTAAAATAAGTATGAGACTGGGGTTGGTGTAAACAACTAAAACCAATGAAGGCCAGCAATGTCTGAATCCAAAGACAGAATCCAGTAAAAGTTTAAAAGAATAGAAATTTTGAAAACTCAAATACATGAGGGCCACAAATTGCAGGGAGAACAGGAATAAACAAGAGACAGGGGTCAGACACACGAACAGGCACAAATTGTAGGGAGTACAGGAATAAACAGGAGACAGGGATCAGACACATAAATGGGCACAAATTGTAGGGAGTACAAGAATAAACAAGAGATAGGGGTCGGACATAGGAATGGGCACAAATTGTAAGGAGGACAGGAATAAACAAGAGACAGGGGTCAGACACACGAATGGGCACAAATTGTAGGGAGTACAGAAATAAATGAGAGACAGGGGTCAGACACACAAACAGGCACAAATTGTTGGGAGGACAGGAATAAACAGGAGACATGGGTCAGACACATAAATGGGCACAAATTGTAGGGAGAACAAGAATAAACACGTGACAAGGGTCAGAGATGCAAAGGGCACACATGGTAAAGGACAGGCACAAATACAAGGGATACAAATAGAAAGGGTATAACTACCTTCCACAAGTCCCATTCCTAAATGTCCTGGAACAAACCTGCCGTCACCTCTCACTCCAACATAGTTTCTACTTTTGATGGTTTCAATGTGTTCCGCATGAGTGGCATCGGTACCTGCAATGGACAGAATTATCATCATCATCATCATCTTCTTTTAACATCCATTTTCCATGCCGGCATGGGTTGGATGGTTTAACAGAAGCTTGCAAACCAGAAGACTGCTCCAAACTTCACAGTCTACAGCTGGATACCCTTCCTAAAGCCAACCACTTTATCATATGTACTAGATGCTACTCATGTGGCACCAGCACCAGTGAGGTCACCAAGTAACTTGCAAGACAGAGACCCTTCAACTGAGAGGAAGAGTAGTATGAAGGGAAGTGGCTTTGTGCCAGGTGACAAGAGCTTAAAGTATGATAGAGGGACAGAAACAGGTGTCCTGCTGTAGAGGAGGGACATACCCTTAAATTATAGGGAGGTGAATATGAGTGTGAAAAATATATATTAGCAACCGAGGCAGTAGCAATACTAAGCGGTAATATTTATCCCCACTTAAATGTGGATGTTCTATAAGAACAAACTATATTGCAGTAAATACCATAAGAGAAACTTTCATACTGGATTTTGGGGTAAAATGCACTATTGTCTATATCACTAGTGGGAAGATAAATTCCCACCAACTCCAGTGCCAAGACCACCAGATCACGCATCTCATAGCCAAATCTTCAGTGATAATGGACTGAACTGAACCATAACTAATCTCTACTTACTCTGATAACTCATGGATGGTGATTCGACAATTTCCTCTTTTCTACTTTGACGTTTTTCTGTTTTCTGAAGTTGCGGCTCTCCCAAAACGTTTGTCAATGTCAACATTTTTCAGCCATCTTGGAAACGTTTGAACCACTCGTACACTTGTGTGCAGCTCATACACACTTCTCCATAATATTTCGGCAACTTTGCACAGGCTTCTGAGCAGGTATCACCATGACAACTTTCTCTGTCATGGTCAAAGCAATGATCACATGCTAGACACCTTCCTTTAAGGCATTGCAGTAAACAGCAGAAATGAGCTAGAACATTAAGACTTAGCGTACATGCACAGCAGAGTTGGAGGTCAATCTCTGCCGAGTGGCTTCACTCTGTGTGCTTTAGCTTCGTTACTATGGCAACAGTCTGGATACTCACTGATCAGACCTTGTATATTAGCGACAGAGGCAGTAATAATACCAAGAGTTAATATTTGTCCCCACTTAAACGTGGATGCTCTGTTAGGACAAACTCATGTGATCTGGTGCTGGAGATGGCAAGAATTTATCTTCCCCCTAATGATGTAAACTAGAGTGCATTTTACACAAAAATCCAATATAGGAGTTTCTCTCATTGTGCCTACCACAGTATAGTTTATTCTAATAGAACATACGTTTAAGTGGGGGGGGGGGGATTATCATCATCATCAACAATGTCCACTTTACATGCTGGCATGGGTCAGATGGTTTGACTGGAACTGATAAGCCAGAGAGCTGCACCAAGTTCCAGTCTGATTTGACATGGTTTCAATGGCTGGATGCACTTCCTAACACCAACCACTCCGAGAGTGTAGTGGGTGCTTTTATGTGCCACTGGCATGGGTGTGTTATGTGACACTGGCAACAGCCATGACTACAATTTCACTTGGCTTGACAAGTCTTCTGAAGCACAGCATATCACCAAAGGTCTCAGTTACTTGTCATTACCTCCGTGAGGTGCAACATCCGAAGATCATGCTTCACTACCGCATCTTATGTCTTCCTGAGTCTGTGTATGAAAAATCACAAAATGAATGGAAGCCAAAGAGGACTTGGGATGAAATGGTGAAGACAGATCTGAAGCCATTGCATCTCACAGAGGAGATGATAAATGCATTGATTAGGGGCTATTGATAAGGGGAAAGACCAGACCCCCCCCCCTTGCCCCACATCAAAGTATGGTGAAACAGATGTTAAAATTGAGCAAATATGTGTGTGTGTGTGTAGTTAGAAGTTTGCTTCCCGACCATATGGTTCCTGGTTCAGTCCCACAGCATGGCACTTTGGGCAAGTGTCCTCAGCTATAGTCCCAAGCTGGACAATAGTAATGGTAATAATAGGAGAGGTGTTGGTGGTGGTGGAGACATTGATGTTGATGATGATGACAATAAAACTACAACAGTAACAAATTGCAAAACTGAGAAATTCTTGTTTCTTACCAATGCCATGTTTTTCCATCAGAGAAATAAGATCAGCTTCTGAGAGTAAAGAGGGTGGTGAGGTTTTACCTGACAACATCTGGAAAATTTTTTTAAAATTTAAATTAACATAGTAATAATTATTTCAACCATTTTACTACAGAAAACAGATACATCCACTCAAAATATCACAACCCTTAACTATTGGAAACCATTTTATATACTAATCTATCTTTTGTTGAGGAATGTCATGGTTGAAACTATCTCTTTGGTAGATATTTATTTAACATGATTACTGGAATAACTATAAAATTTAATTTCACAGTGAAAGAGTTAAAATTAGTTAATTAAAATAAAAAGAGAATAAGGAATGTAATCAATGTCATAATCAACTTCGTTAGTGTAATCATCCCCCTCATTTTTGCTATCATTGCTTAACCCTTTTACTGTTGAAATTAAATTTATCAAATCGAAATTTCATTACTCTTAATTGCAGAAAGTAGTTTTATATACTAATCTGTTTTTTGTTGAGGAATGTCACATTTGAATCTATTTTCTGTTGAAATAATTCAAGTGTATTGAGGCAAAGTGATTTGCAGGAAAATACCAATTCTATTTTTTTGGAGGATATTTTAGATATTTAACTTTATTTACATTATTTACAATTGATGGATATTTGTCCTTATCTTGTTTGTTGTTAACGCAACGTTTCGGCTGATATACCCTCCAGCCTTCATCAGGTGTCTTGGGAAAATTTCGAACCTGGGTTCTCATTCCTAAGGTATTTTTTGATGTTGTTATTATTATTATTATTATTATTATTATTACTCAGGTCACTGCCTGGAATCGAACGATGAAGGCTGGAGGGTGTATCAACCGAAACGTTGTGTTAACAAACAAACAAGATGAGGACAAATATCCGTCAATTGTAAATAATTTAAATAACGTACATAATTCCTCATCTCTTAAATATAGAACAATATTTAACTTAATTACTGGAGTAACCACGAAATTTAATTTCACAGTGAAAGGGTTAAAATTTAGTTAATTACAATATAAAGAAAATAAGAAGTGTTATCAATAGCACAATCAAGTTCGTTAATGTAATCAGCCTCATCATTGTTCCTACCATTGGTTAATCCTTTGCACTGTGGAAATCAGATGTATCTAATCAAAATTTCATTACTCTTAATTGCAGAAATCAGTTTTATATCCCAATCTACCTTTTGTTGAAGAGTGTAATATTTGAAAGCATTACCTGTTGAGACATGTCAAGTTTATTGAGGCAATGTAATTTGCAGAAAATACCAATTCTATTTTTGGTAGATATTTAACATCATTAATGGAATAACCATGGAATTTAATTTTGCAGTGAAAGGTTTAAATCAGAAGAAGAGAGGGATTTAAAACGAAGGCAATTAATTGGATAATATGACTAAGCAATAATTATTTTGATTTTTAAATAGTAAATTTTTTTTTTTTAATTTATCAAAAATAATTGATTTCAAACATAGGTGCAGGGTAAAACATTTAGGAAGAACGAAATAAACTGACTTTATAATAGATTTTTCAATTAAACATTTGACTACAGTGGTCATGATGATGATGTTGGCAGTGGTGGAAATGGTAAGTGGTAGTGATGCTGATGCCAATGATGATGATGACAATAGAGATAGGGAGAACATGGAGGAAGAGAAGGAAAAGAGAGGTGGCAGAGGGAGGGTGGAGAGGAGCAAAGGGCAGAGGTAGAAAGAGGAGGCAGCTGGGTGGAGGAAAGGAAGTTTGGGAAGGGGGTAAGGAGTAAGAAAGGAGGAGGAGGAGGAGGAGGAAACAGGGCAGGTGGAATGAGGAGGGGCAGAGGGAGGAGGAGGGTTATATTGGTGATGACAAGGATGATGACAGTGATGGTAAGATGTGATTTTAATGCAGCTGTTACTACAGCTAACTGCTGGTGATGATGATGATGATCTTAGAGTCTGTCAGAAACCCTGTAACTTACCTCCAGGGAAGTGGGTAGAAAACTTTGACCAACTTCGTAAATTGAAATTTCCTGTCAGAAAGAAATTAAAAAAAGAATATTACAATTAGGCCTAGATGTGGCAGCAGAGAAAGAAGCTTGCTTCCCAACCACATAGTTCTGGGTTCAGTCCCAGTAGATTGACCCAAAGCCTCGTGAGTGAATTTGGCAGACAGAAACTGAAAGAAGCCCATTGTTTGTCTTTGTGTTTGTGTGTGTGTGCGCGCATGTCTTTGTTTATGTTTGTCCCCCAACACCACTCAGCAACCAGTGTTGGTTTGTTTATGTCCCCGTAACTTAGCAGTTAGGCATTAGAGAGCAATAGAATAAGTACCAGGCTTTAAAAGATATAAGTCATGCCCCAGCATGAATGCAGTCTAATGACTGAAACAAGTATAAGATAAAAGATATTTTTATTGAGGCACAGACATGAGTGCGCAGTTAAGAAGTTTGCTTAACAACCACATGTTTTCAGGTTCAGTCCCACTACACGGCACCCCAGGGAAGCGTGTCCTACACAATCTCAAATCAAGACATTTTACGAAGCAAGCATAATTCCCCAAAGTTTAAAACAATAAACGATGAAGAATAAGAAAAAGCTGCAGCTCACCTTATCCGACCATTTATCATAAGGGTAGACTTCCAGGTAGTTCTTGGCAAGAATCATCAAACCATTGGCAGAAAACTGAAATTGAACAGAATACAGATTACTAGACTAATATCAGTAGCAGCAGTAGCAGTAATAGTAACAGAAGTAGTAGTAGTAGTAGTAGTAGTTGTTGTTGTTGTTGTTGCTACTGCTGCTGCAGTATTGTTGCTCTTGTTTAGCCCCAGGTCAGCCTGTGTCTAGTAGACCAATCATCAAATATGATCTGATTTTCACCATGCCATTTGATATTTTTTTCTTTTGCAAGTATATAGTCTTAGGTATCAAATGTGTCTTTTCACTTTCTTTGAAGCTATAGGGGGTTCCTATAAGGTTGTTATCCACCCCTGATTAGAACTCTCCCGTATGACATGTACGCATGCTCAGTGACTTGCTTTAACAGTTGCAATCAGCTGAATGCACATTGCCAGTGACCTTTGACATAATTACCCACACTCTGTGGTCAGGATTCTTTTTTTGGTTTGATGTCGGTATCGAAGGGATTACCAGACACCGGACAATACAGTGAGAGCAGCTTTCACTCACATCATGGTATTCGATGCTGTGTACGTGTCTGTCATGGTAAAATATGCCACTCCTTAACTGTTGCTTTGCTTTCATCCGTAGCACGAGGTAATTATGTCATTATCTGTGAAATTCAGCAACTTACAAAGATCTTTAGATCAGGCAATACTTCACCGAGAGGAGATATAAGCTTCTGCTTATTCCTGTCTGAAGTATCGTCCGATACTTCAGACTTATCGTCCGATGAATTTACTTTGTTGACATTCTTCATCGACAGAATTTTTATTCCTTTCAACCTTTCAGTCAAGTCCGCCTTTCTTCCAGTAACATACTGTCCATATAATCTTAAATATTTCTTTAACTCAGGCACAGTAAGTACTTCGATAGCTGAATCATCAAGCTGCTTTATATCCATGATAAGACGTAAAACAATAACAATGGCGTGGGTAGTCTGCGGAAGTTTAATTGTCCACATGGAACGCCGCCTAGCCAAGGGAGATAACCTACTTATAGGAAAGCCCTATAAGGAATATTTCAAGTGATTCGTTTGCTCTAACATGTCAAAAGCGATCATCTAGAGGTTGTACTTACTTTTTCCTGAGCAATTTCAATCTCCACAGTGGTCTCGTGGCCTTTGGCATCCTGTGAGCAAGTGGCAAGAAAATGGCGCACAATAAACTCATAGACTCTCTTGTCATTCCCCTATTAAAAGAGATGGATTTAAAAGTCAATCATAAGAGAATAAATATGTTCCTCTCTCTCTCTCCCCAGCAAACAAGCCAGAACACACTGCAATAACATGTACTTAATATACTTGTGAGTTAATGAGTTTGCAAGCGTTGAGCTTCTACATTCTGGTTCAACTTGTTCAAATGAAAGAACGGCACTGTCATGCTATTAGCTGTCAGAAGTGAAAGTGCTCACTGCTAGTGAAGTATCTGCCTGTCTGCCTGCATGCCTGTTGCTGGCCTGTCGATTCTTTGGCTACTGACAGCTAATACCATGACTGGCCGGAGCGAGCTATATGTCTGTCTGTCTGTCTGTCTCTCTCTCTCTCTCTCTCTCTCTATCTATCTATTACTCGAAAGTTATTAGAACAAATTTGACACCTATATCCATGCGTTTGAAAACACAACACAGAGTATAAGGGTACTCGCGTCCGCGCTAGCTAGTCATGAGTGGTCGATCCTATTATTTTTAAACTTCAAACTTCATTTGTTTTCTATTTTGATAAATTCTCTCTGTTGAAAATTATATTTTTATATTTTAAATAATTTGCAATTTCAGGAAATATGTTTTTATATTAAATTTGTGTTTTCTAATAAGGTGGACGAGTGATTGATAGATAGATAGATATCAGTAAGTAAGTAAGCCAATAGCTCGCTCCGGCCAGTCATGGTATTAGCTGTCAGTAGCCAAAGAATCGACAGGCCAGCAACAGGCATGCAGGCAGACAGACAGATACTTCACTAGCAGTGAGCACTTTCACTTCTGACAGCTAATAGCATGACAGTGCCGAAAGAACCACTACTTAGTCACTCAATTTGTAATAGATACGATGGAAACGGTGACTAAATCTCCCTCAAATCCCACCCTACTGTCTTGAATAACAGAATACTTTCGCTAATGTAGGGCTAGATACACTATATCTACAGACAGGGTAGGCACAAACGGAACAGCTTTGATCAGAGGTTTGCTGGATGAGGATGCAGCTTAAACAACAACTATAACGATTGTAAGCGTAAGCTGGGCTTATATAACAATAATTATGTTTGTTGGCACTCCGTCGATTACAATGTCGAGGGTTCCAGTTGATCCGATCAACGGAACAGCCTGCTCATAAAATTAACGTGCAAGTGGTTGAGCATTCCACAGACACGTGTACCCTTAACGTAGTTCTCGGGGATATTCAGCATGACACAGTGTGACAAGGCTGACCCTTTGAATTACAGGTACAACAGAAACAGGAAGTAAGAATGAGAGAAAGTTGTGCTGAAAGAGTACAGCAAGGTTCGCCACCATCCCCTGCCGGAGCCATGTGGACCTTTAGGTGTTTTCGCTCAATAAACACTCACAACGCCCGGTCTGGGAATCGAAACCGCAATCCTATGAGCGCGAGTCCGCTGCCCTAACCACTGGGCCATTGTGCCTCCACTAACAATAATTATAATGCACCAACAAAGAAACTACAACATGGTTGTTTAGCATACTAAAAATAACAACCAAATCTCCATCACATCATACTCTAATGAAGTTTTCTCTACCATTTTTTTTACCGATGGACCCCTTTGTTTCCTATTTTACTCAAATGGACCCTCCTAGCCATTCATTGTTTATGAAATCTTATTATATTTTTATAATTAAATATTACCAAAAATTGTATAAAAAATAGTTTAAATATTTTATTTATTGTAGGAGTATAACTCTTTCTCTTACTCTGAAAGCAACCATAGATGGCAGCACCAAGAGTCATTGGAAGTAAAACCAATTTACAACAAAATCACATATTGGACCCCCAAGAGCCATATGGACTCCGGTTGAGAACAACTGCTCTAATGTCTGAAAATAAAGACACATTATATACTGTAGTCCTAGGTAGACCTTGACTGAAAATAAGACGGAATGGTGAAGCAACAGAACACTATTGGCCATACATCCACTAAACCAGGGCTAACCTTAAGCATCAATACCCTTTTTCTTTCAGCCCCTCATACAAAAATCAGCCATCTCTGCCCCCCTTTAAAAAAAACCATTTGGCCACTTAAAAGTTTGATGTCATCACAATGGATGACAAGACAGGGATAGGGACCATATATGACCATACACCCTCCGGTCCTTAGCTTCTGGCTGGATCTCATGAACCCTGTCTGTTTAGCCACTTGTAACCACATTTGGTGGGTGGAAAAGGGTTTCAAAGAAGAAATACGGAGGCGGGGAATTATAAATGTTCCTTCTTGAAGGGAAAAAATTACCAGAGAGAGAAAGAACCAAAAACAGAGAGAAAGAGGGAGATGGGGGGGGAGACATAAGAAGAGAGATAAAGAGAGTGAAAGAGAAATAGACAGAAATAAAGAGGGGGAAAGAAAATAGAGAAATAGAAGGGGAGAGACACAAGGAGAGATATAAAGAGGAAAAAGAGAGAGGGGGAGAGAGAAAGAGAGAGAGGATGATTGGAAAGAAAAGGGTACATACCTGTAACGAGTTACAATATTTAATGGGGTGTATTGGGGGATGAGCTTGATCTGACTTGTGGCCATTCCTGGGATTTGGACCATCCTCCAAGACACGAGATGCAAAAGCTGTGCAAAGAAACATTATTAATCAGACTTCCAGAACTATTAAAGTGTTAATTAAATGTCTGAGATAAATTGTTGTTGATAAATTTTCAGACTAATAAACCATGTTCTGAGATGAAAAATAAACTGACTTAGCCCTTTAGCATTTAAACTGGCCATATCCAGCTTTTAACCGGTTATATCCAGATTTAAACCGGTCATATCCAGCTTTTAGGCAGTCATATCCAGCTTTTAGCCAGTCATATCCAGCTCAAATATTCTACTTGTTTTATGTTCAAATCAGTCAGATCTGACCTTAAGTTTACAGTGAAAAGGTTAAAATGAATTAATTACAATATAAAGTGATTAAGAAATGTCAAATAAGTCATAATCAGTTTTGTTAATGTAATCATCCTCATCGTTATTGCAATCATTAGTTAAACCTTTCATTGCAAGAATCAGATATATACACTCCAAATTTCAGCACCCTTAACTGCAGAAAGCAGTTTTATATACCAATCTATCTTTTGTTGAGGAATATCATGTTTGAAACTATTGTTTTAAGATGTGTCAAGTTTAGTGAGGCAATGTGACATGCAAAAAATATCAATTCTATTTTTTGGTAGATATTTAACATTATAAGTGGAATAACCATGAAACTTAATTTCATAGTGAAAGGGTTAAAATTAAGTTAATTACAATATAAAGTGATTAAGAAATGTTATCAATGTCATAATGAACTTCGTTAGTGTAATCATCCTCATCATTGTTGCTATCATTGATTAATCCTTTTACTACAGGAATCAGATATATCCACTCAAAAATCTATGGTACTAAGCAGAATATTTGCAATAACGATATTTCTGCTTCAGCAACTCAGTGCTGAATCTGTCTGAATTGTAATGGAAAATAGGTCGGTTTCAAAACATTGAAATCCAGGTCAGAAAAGCAAAGTTTGAAGGGAATAGTAGTCATTTCCTTTGATTGCTAGATAGAAGCAAATAAGGAAATAACATTTACTGACCAAAGATAAAAAAAGAATTAAAATTTTGTTACACAGTGTAATTAGTGATCAATAAACACGGCCATTTTGCTACATACCACCCCAAGCTGGATCTCCAGTTTGCTTTCTAATCAAAGCATGTAGATCAATTTCTTTGGTAAACATATTTGTTTCTGTCCTTGGGTAGCTGATGATACCCTGAGTATATAATTTTTCAGCAATCCTCATTGTTTCCTTAGCACCAATTTTTAGTTTCCTTGAAGCAAGTTTCTCAAGTTCCTGAAGAATAAAACAAAGTTAGCAACATGAAAAGAAATGTTAGTGACATGGACGAGAAAGTTATTGAAACGAAAAAGCAAGTTGGCAACACAGAAAGGAAATGAGGAACATGGACAAGAAAGTTAGTGGCCTGAAATGGAAAGTTAACAAGGACATTAACAAGATGAATGAGGAAGTTAGCAGCATTAACAAGAAAGTTCATGACATGAAAAAGAAAAAAATTAGCAACACAAGGAGGAAGGTTTAGAAACATAATATGGGAAGGTGGTGACATGAAAAGAGGAGTTAGCAACACAGATAAGAAAGTTGGCAGAATGGAAAGTGTCAGTTAGCAACATGGACACAAAAGTTAGAGGCTTGAAAAGGGAGGTTAGTGGCTGAAAGAGTCCTTGTGGCGCGCCACACCCGATGGCTGGACATGATTAAAAAAGATCTCCAGTGACTCGACATCATCTTGGACGATGCAGGAGAGGCTGGCATGGGACCCCCAGCAATGGAGAGCTCTGATGGATAATGGTCAGCTCTATGCATGATAACATCTCTGGGACTACTAACCTGGGAATGACCCCGCCAACCCTATCAAGCAAGAGCATGAAGCAGGCAAGCAAGCAAAGCAAGCAGTCTTAAAATGACATGATAATCACAGCTAGAATGATTTTTGGTCATGTGGCTGCCTGATCAGGAATCATCTAGGGTTAAAAAACAATAACAAACAAACTCAGTGGCATAGAATAACCGTCAAGATCAAGTCTTTGAAATACGCAACCACCTTAAGTGACACTGAAATAGTTTTGGAGATGAGACAGAAGACAGACTTACCACTGTGTCTAAAGGCTGAGGACGCCATTTACTCTTCTGTCGACTTTTCACATCACAAACAACAGCAGTTGGAGACTGAAATAGAAAAAGCAGTAACCACTGTTTAATGAACCGTTTTTATTGTATGATACAGTGGTGTCTTTTATACACTTTATTCTGCCAGTCCCTAATTGCAAAATTTAATAATCTGGCTAGTGAACCCTTTTGATAGCAACATGCACAAGACCATCACTGGGTCTATGATACAAACTTCCTGTTTGAAGTGATCTAAATTCTTTTCTACTCTAGGCACAAGGCCTGAAATTTTGGGGTAGGGGGCCCGTTGATTAGATCGCCCCCATTACTTTTAAGTGGGGATAAATATTACCTTTAATTTTATTTGAATAAAGTGATTCTGGAAGTTTCCATTTTATGATGAGTTGAAATCACAGTAACCAGCACTTTATGTCTACAAATGAATGATGTCAAAAGACTGTCAAAGTTTAGATTCTCATGTAATTTCATCTCATTACTAGCATTCATCATCATCATCATCATCGTTTAACGTCCGCTTTCCATGCTAGCATGGGTTGGATGATTTGACTGAGGACTGGTGAAACCGGATGGCAACACCAGGCTCCAATCTAATTAGGCAGAATTTCTACAGCTGGATGCCCTTCCTAACGCCAACCACTCAGAGAGTGTAGGGGGTGCTTTTACGTGTCTAATTGAGGCCTCTATCAGTCAGGTATGGTTGTATGGTTAAGAAGCTTGCTTCCCAACCATGTGGTCTTAGGTTCAGTCCCACAGTGTGATTCAGTCCTAGAGGGTATTTGGCTCACAACTGCAAGGTCATGAGTTCAGTTCCTGGTGGTGCATTATGTCCTTCAGCAAGACACTTTATTTCATTTTGCTCCAGTCCACTCAGCAGGCAAAAATGAGTTGTACCTGTATTTCAAAGGGACAGCCTTGTCACATTTTGTGTCGTGCTGAATGTCCCTGAGGACTAGATTAAGGGTACATGTGTCTGGGAGTATTCAGCCACTCGCGCTTTAACCTCACAAGCTGGCTGTTCTATTGATCGGATCAACTGGAACTCTTGTTATCATTACTGAGAGAATGCCAAATTTTGACATTATCCTGTGATTAATCACATGCATTATCTAAAAACTGATCAACATACATTATCCTGTGATTGATAATCTACATCAGTCACGAGTAAACAACAGCCTACAGGTCTTTCTGAATGATAAACAAAAAAAAAAAAATTAACTTGAATTTTTTTTAGTAGAGTGGCCAGTCTGACAATGAGCCATGTCTCATATGGCCCACTTCTCAAAATAGGTTGCCCATGCCTGATCTCCACTAATTGATAACTTAGAGTATCCTGTGATCCTAGTTACTTAAAGATACTTCAAGGCAAACAGGTGAGTAAGACAGAAGCACTGTGTGTCCTTGCAAGTGTTTTATATCAACAGACCCCAACCTGCTTTGCACAGGGGCTGGTTTTGTGCCAGACAATTTTTCCAAAACTAGAGAATCACATGCATAAAATGCAATAATTTAATTATTAGGGGAAAAAATAAGTTCAAAAAAGAACAATTCAAACTTTTTGAGAGGTCCAAAAAGAGAGAAAAGAATGATTTCTAATAAAGATTCATCATATTCATAAAAAACAGTCAGAGTAAGTAATAAGAATATGAAAATAGTAGTTGAAAAATATCGCTATAGGTATAAATATACCATAAACAATTATAGAAAAATGGAGGAGAAAAAATCTTTTTTTCTCGTCCATTTTTCTGTAACTGTCTATGGTATTTTCATACTTATAATGATATTTTTCAACTACTAATTTAATTATTACATGTATGATACATTTATAATGTATATATAATGCAAAAACACCCTGCAAACTGTGATAGTAATAAAATAGAAATAAAATTTTTTATACCAAATGATCCACAAGAAGGTATTGGAATGTGACCCAGTACTGATCAACAGGTTGGTGGTTTGGTACTCCTGGTTTAAATAATACAGATAAATAGATCAAGATATAACATAGAAGTACTTACCTCAAGACAATGTTCATAAAAAACCAAACATACCAAATAGTCAAACAGATGTTTTCTGAAAAAAAAAGAGAAAGAGAGGATGAGGAAGAGATAGAAAGAGAGGCAGAGAGTGTCAGTTATTAGATTAACCCTTATCTTGCTCAAATATTCCAGGTGTTTTATGTTCAAACTGGCTAGATTCAGCCTCTTACAGCTACCCTACACTGTGATTCTAAAACTTAACAAACACACCATTGAAATCTCAAAGCTACAAGATAATGCATGATTAATTCAAAACAATGTCGAGCATTGGGCTTCACAGAGGCAATGACCGAGACCTTTGTCAGTATGTTGCACTTGAGAAGAAGACCCATCAAGCCAAGCAAAATTGCAGTCGTGGCAGATACTTGTGTCATGCAAATTAGCATGTAAAAGCACCCTGGTGTCACACAAATGGCACCCATGCCGGTGGCACGTAACAGCACCCATTACATTCTCGGAGTGGTTGGCATTAGGAAGGGCAACCAGCTGTAGAAAACCATGCCAAACCAGACTGGAGCCTGGTGCAGCCTTCCAGCATGCCAATCCAGTCAAACCATGCAACCCATGCCAGCATGGACAACAATGTTAAGTGATGATGATGATGGATGGATGTGAATAAAAAAGCATTAATTTTGGCAGGATAATATGAATGCTAAAGGGTTAAACTGGTGTTTCAGGCCTTTGTGCCTCGTGTAGAAAGGATTATCTAACTGGTGTTTGGAATATAAACAAAACATGAAATTTTGAGGGAAAGTTTAAATTCAGATCACTTTAACGCAAGGAATTCATATCATAGAACCAAGGGCAGTCTCAGACAGGTCTGCATCAAAAGGTTTATGTCTTTTCAAGGTTGGTCAGACATTAATACAAACAATAACAACAACATCAAAAGTAAAACCGTATTTACCTTTGCCAAGTGAATTCTGCAACAACGTCATCAATTTTGTGAGTTACTGGCAAAATAAATATTTGAAAACTATTAGAGCTGATATAAATCTCATTACAAACTTGGCATATCTACAAATGTGTGCTTCCCCACTACAATGACTTTATTTCTTCATAAATTTTAGGGAAAATGGATATTTTTTTAATGAAATTCTTTACAAATTCCTTTCACATAATGTAGATTCTGGTTATATGGAAAACTGAGGTGAAATTTTTTTTCAAAAGGAGGGAAAGAAGTTTTGGGTAATTCATACAAGTTGACTTTGTTTCCTCATAACTTTCAGAAAAATGGGTATTTTTTAATGAAATTTTCAACAAACACAAAGTGTAAATTACAATTATATTCAAATTTAATGTAAAAAACAAAGAAATTGGTGGGCACATACTGACACATAGCACATAACTATAATTTTTTCAAAATTTCAAGTTTAATTTTGGAGAAAATTGATGTGTGTTAATATAAATGTGCATGAGTGGTTGGCGTTAGGAAAGGCATCCAGCTGTAGAAACTCTGCCAAATTAGATTGGAGCCTGGTGTTGCCATCCGGTTTTACCAGTCCTCAGTCAAATCGTCCAACCCATGCTAGCATGGAAAGCGGACGTTAAACGATGATGATGATGATTGTGAGCATTCACCAATTTTGTATTTTTACACATTAAATTCCAATATAATTGTAAGTTACACCATCTGAAAGGTATTTGTAGAATATATCATTAAAAAGTACCGTAAAAACCCATGTAATTTGTGCACCAGTGTAATTTATGCAGGTGATTTTCAGGATAAAATTTGTTAAAAAAAGTTTCTACTCATGTAAAATTCGCACCTAAAAGTTTTCAGAATTGTTGATATAGCCAGGGGAAAGAGGTTTCCAGTTTAGTTGTATTTAGCATAAGTTCACTTACTTATGATTAGATTTTATTAAATTTTCATTAGATAAAAATAATTTCTGTTTAACAGGTATCACATTGGAAGCTATTAAATTGCAAAGTGTTCGTGTTGTTTATAATAAACTTTATTTTACATTTCTGGCCCACAAGAGAATATGTCCAATCTTTACCATACTGCTGTATGTTTTCTCAAATCATGATCACAGGAAAAGTTGTTGATAAGAATTACCAACAAAAATGCTTTGTTTTTATACCTTACATAAAACCTGATACCTGTCTAATAAAAAATAAAATACAAATGGAAGATTTGTATTCTATTTAATCAAAACATGATGTCATAGGTGAGGACTGATTTTGTACTTTTCTCATGGTATTATGTACAAAAGAAATTATTAAAAATTTATACAAAACTACATTTAGGATATATGTATAAACTATATTACAAAATGTAAATAAATGTTGTAGTTTAGATTTAGATCTCATTCCTAAGTTGTTGTATTTTATAGATTCAGATATAAAAATACTCAGAAATCACCCCAAAAAATCTAGAATCTGAAACACTTGTGATCCCAGGAAATTCAGACAAGAGATTCTCAACTGTACTTGGAAAAGTATACTTCACTGATGAAGTTATAATAACACTGAAACGAGGTAACTAATCAAAATGCTCGACATTGACCAAGAGGCAGATCACAGATATATCTTGCCCCCCCCTCCCACACCAAAGCACACTTCCATCTTGTGAGGGAACAGAAGTTGTCTGTGAGTAATACATTTGTTTTTGACAAGTGACTGTAATCTAGACTCACCTTTTAACTTCCAGAATGGTTCAGCAATGAAGGCTTCGACCTGCTTGTAGCGTTCGACAACAAAGCCCAGGGTAGGGAACTGACAGCTGCCATAGCTAATAAGGTGTTCAGCAAGGACTTCAGGGAAAACTTTCTGAAGTCGTAGTGTCTGAAAACGAGTGAAGGCCGCACCTAGGTATGAGGATAGAAAAACAAAATCATAATTGTCTGAGGTAGGGTTTAACTGGTGGCACCAGTCAATACTGTGTTCACCCCATACAATTATCAATACTACATCTTGCAAAGATGAGGCATCCTGTTACTTGGTGATGTCACTAGTGTCAGTGCCACCTAAAAATCATCCAGTATACTCCGTAAAGGGGTTGGCATCAGGAAGGGCATCTAGCCATAGAAACTATGCCAAAGTGGCGAGCTGGCAGAATTGTTAGCGCATCAGGCGAAATGCTTAGCAGTATTTCATCTACCATTACGTTCTGAGTTCAAATTCCACCGAGGTCGACTTTGCCTTTCATCCTTTCAGGGTCAATAATTTAAGTACCAGTTACGCACTGGAGTCGATGTAATCGACCTAATCCCTTCGTCTGTCCTTGTTTGGCCCCTCTATGTTTAGCCCCTTGTGGGCAATAAAGAAATAAGAAACTATGCCAAAACGGACATTGAAACTTGGTGCACTCCTTTGGTTCATTGGCCCCTGTAACCATCCAGCATGGAAAACAGATGTTAGCCTATTTGTTAACCTATTTCTGTTGAGATACTCTATGTTTATTTCAATTAATTTTAACCCTTTAGTATTCAGATTACTCTGTCAAATGTAATGTTTGTTTATTTATGTTGTTTTGAATTAACCATGCTTTGAGGTTTCAATGATGTGATTGTTTAGTTTTAGAATAACTTTGGAGGGTTGAGGAGAGACGCCACATCTGGTTGGTTTCAACATAAAACTGTTTTGAATATTCTGACCAGATATGGCCAGTTTGAATGCTAATGAAGAATTTAGTAAAATATCTTTGTTATTATTAAGATGGTGTTAGGAACATAAATTAAGACTAAGTTTTGGTGGAAGATTTTAATTCAGAACTTTTGAAAGCAAGACATTTGTACTACAGATCTGGGTTGGTCTCGGGCAGGTTGGTATCGAAAGGGTTAAACAATGATGATGGGATCAATAAGGGCCAATCCAGTACTTAGGTCTATCTCATAGCTTATACTCCTCCAAGAAAATTTTCAGGTGGAGTGGAGGCCAATAAAATATGTCCTAGTCAGCAACTGTTGAATCTACGAGGGGTGCTGAAACATTCCTGGTTTTGGGTAAAAGAAAATATAGGGGGATCAGTTAATTATGATTCTATTCAACATTCCCCCCCGCCTCCCAATTCACACACTTGTAGCAGTCCTTCAGTTTTTCTAAGCCCTATAAAAGAGCTCCAACCAGGCCTTTCATGAAATCCTTAAAGCCAGGAACTTTTCAGTACCCCCTTGTATCTAACCAATTATCCCCTTCCCATAAAATTCACTAGTTGTCTGTGTTAGACACCATGATCATTCAAAATCTACCAAGGTGGACTTTGCCTTTCATCCTTTCGGTGGGGAGGGTTAATAAAATAAGTACAGTCAAGCACTGTGGGCCAATGTAACTCACTTGCCCCCCCCCCCTAAAATTTCAGGCCTTATGCTTATAATAGAAACAATTATTATGATAACGGGGAAAAAGGTGACTCACTGGCAGAACTGTTAGCATGCTGGGCAAAATACTTAGTGGCATTTCATCTGTCTTCATGTTTTGAGTTCAAATTCTGCCAAGGTCAACTTTGCCTTTCGGGGGAGTCAATAAAATAAGCACCAGTTGAGCACTGTGGTTGATGTAATCAACTTACCCCCTGGTAAGCTGATTACATGTTGATCTTGTGCCAAAATTTGAAATCATTAAGATGACAGAGAAAATATCTACTTGCCTTAAATGGTGATTCTAGAACCAACATGATGAAGGTCAGAGTCATATTCTAACAAATGGGAAAAAAAAAAGTCATAGTCATTTTAACCCAGTTAACCCTGTCGAAATTTTGAACGTAGTTAACAAACATATGGTAGCGTCCAGTTAACCACTATTGCAGTAAATAAACCAAATACAATGGTTAAATAAATACAACAAGCACTATTTTACATCAGTTAACCTTTATTGCAGTAAACAAACCGAATACAACTCTTCTAATTAAGGACAGTGGGTTAAAATGGGTTAATAAAATCTCTTTCAAAAATTTTTAATTATTTTTAAAATTGATTAAAAGTATTTAAAAAAAAAAGAATTTGAGGAACTACATATTCATGCTGTATCTTAATGAATGCAAAAAGTTATTTTTCCAAAAAGCTCTTCCAAAATTCTACCGACTTTGCCAACCAAATTAGTTTTAAATGCTAAAAGATTTACTAACCAATTCGAAGGTCAAGCTCCATTCTAGCATCAACAGCTCTAGAAACATTTTCATCAGGAGCAACAAGATTTTGGCAGGCACGATTCACAGCTCTGTCAAAAAATGGAAAGATTTTAAGAGAAGCCATTTGTATTAAAAATTTATAGTTATCTATCAATCGATTCGTTTTTTTTTTGGACTTGTTTCAGTCATTTGACTGCGGCCATGCTGGAGCACCGCCTTTAGTCGAGCAAATCGACACCAGGACTTATTCTTTGGAAGCCTAGTACTTATTCTACCGCTAAGTTACGAGAACATAAACACACCACCATCGGTTGTCAAGCGATGTTGGGGGAACAAACACAGACACACAAACATATATATATACAAATATACGGCAGGCTTCTTTCAGTTTCCATTTACCAAATCCACTCACAAGGCTTTGGTCGGCCCGAGGCTATAGTAGAAGACACTTACCCAAGGTGCCACGCAGTGGGAATGAACCCGGAACCATGTGGTCAATTTTGCCTTTCATCCTTTTGGGGCTGATTAAACAAGTACCAGTTGAATACTGGGGTGGATGTAATCAACTCACCCACTCCCCAGAACTTGCTGGGCTTGTGCCAAAAGTTAAAACCAATATGATAATTATTCACAGAGGCAAAAGTGGTAGAGTTTCTTTCGAGCAATGGGCCCCATGGAGGCAAAGTGGCTGAGTCCCTTTCGAGTGTTAGGCCTCATGGAGGAAAAGTGATTGAATCCCTTTCAAGTGTTGGACCTCACAGAGGAAAAGTGGCTGAGTCCCTTTCGAGTGTTGGGTTTCATAGAGGAAAAGTGGCTGAGTCCCTTTCGAGTGTTGGGCTTCATAGAGGCAAAGTGGCTGAGTCCCTTTCGAGTGTTGGGCCTCACAGGAAAAGTGGCTGAGTCCCTTTCGAGTGTTGGGCTTCATAGAGGAAAAGTGGCTGAGTCCCTTTCGAGTGTTGGGCTTCATAGAGGCAAAGTGGCTGAGTCCCTTTCGAGTGTTAGGCCTCACAGGAAAAGTGGCTGAGTCCCTTTCAAGTGTTGGGCTTCACAGAAGCAATGACCAAGACCTTTGGCATTATGTCATGCTTGAGAAGACTCATCAAGCCGAGTAAAATTGCAGTTGTGGCAAATACCGGTGTCACATAAATGGCACCCATGCTGGTGGAACATAAAAGCACACATTACACTCTCGGAGTGGTTGGCATTAGGAAGGACATCTAGCCATAGAAAACCATGCAAAATCAGTCAGGAGTTCTGTGCAGAGCCCTGGTCAAACCGTCCAACCCATGCCAGCATGGACAACAGACACTAAATGATGATGATAATGAAAGAGACAGAAATGAGGAAATACAAGTTAGATTTGTGTACTTACTGTGGAGTTATTTCTGAAAACTTTGCCCGGTAAATGCTTATATTAGGTTTCACTGTTAAAACAAAAGACATAAAAAGCATATGACATTGTTGGAAAATATTTCCGCAACTTTGAAGATCATTAAGATGAAATTTTTAATTTTAAAGGGATAATGAATTAACTGCTAAGACTTAAATGCAAATGATATAACTGTTTGGTTAAGACACTTGATTTTCAACCATGCGGTTTAGAGTTCAATCCCACTGCATGGCAACCTTGGGCAAGACTCTTCTACTATAGCCCCAGCCAGACCAAAGCCTTGTGAATGGATTTGGCAAAGAGAAACTGAAAGAAGCCCAACATATATGTGTGTGTGTGTGACTGCAACACCCTAACCACTAGGTACATGACCTAGTGAATAGGGTGTGTTCTTAAGCAAGACATTTCATTTCATGTTTCTCTGCAATCATTCTGACATCTGACATATGGTACACTTGTGCACCTGTACAGGAGGCATCGATTTTATGGAGGAAATGAGCTAATGCCAACCAAAACATTTTAACACTATACACAAATTGACTGTGCAGTTGTTCAACAAGATGACAACACAACACACAGCCTGGTCCACAAATCAAACTCTAACCACTGAGACATGCACCTCCATATATATATATATATATATATATATATATATATATATATATATATATATATACAGTAGTCACTCACCATATCGAGGTTCACCTATCACGGTTTATTATCTTAAGCTTACGTCGATTCCTCTGTTGTGTTGTTGTGCATTTATAATAAAATAAATTCTTTTACTTGTTACAGTCATTTGACTGCTGGAACCCTCAATATCGTAACTGAGAGAGTGCCAGTTTTTGTGGACAATGGACTTATGCAATCTTTAGATGGGAAGCTTTTTGGCATTTACTCCAGCACTCTGTGAGTTCAAATCCTACCGTGGCTTACTTGGCTTAGAGGTTTAATGTATCTCCCAGTTCAACTTTTAGCAAAACAATTCATCATTAATTAACCTTTTAGTAATCATGTTATTCTGTCAAATGTAAAGCTTATGGATTAATATTGTTTTGAATTAATCCTGCATTATCTCGTAGCTTTGAGATTTTGATGATGTGGTTATTTAGTTTTAGAAATACATTGTAGGGAGGTGTGAGGGGCCAGATCTGACCAGTTTCAACATGAAACAAGTAGAATATTTGGGCTTGATCTAGCTGGTTTAACCCTTTAGCGTTCAGATTACTCTATAGAATGTGATGATTATTTATTCACATTGTTTTATTAATTAATCATACATTATCAAAATTTCAATGATGTGATTGGTTAGTTTTTAGAATGACATTGTAGGATAAGTGTAAGAGGCCAGATATGTCCAGTTTGAACCTAAAACAAGTAAAATATTTGGGCCAGTTTAAATGTTAAGTTTGCTCTTTGTGAGAGCAACTGTTTTAAAATAGTCATTAAAAATTTACCTGCCTGGCAGACTTGAATAATTTCAAAGCCTATGTTTTCACCTTCTCGATCACAATCAGTCCAGATAATCAATATCTGAGATTTACGTACCTCTTCTTCCAGGGTTTTCTAGGAGAATGGGGAAAAAAGATAAAGAATTGTAAAGTAATAAGAATTAAGTTTTAAATTAACAGAATAAATGCTTAAATGCGAAATTAAATTTCATGATTATTCAAGTAATGTTGTTGAATATCTACCAAAAAATCAGAATTGTTATTTTCTGCAGATCACACTGCCTCAATATACATGATGTATCTCAATAGAAAATAGTTTCAAACATGACATTCTTCAACAAAAGGTAGATTGGTATGTAAAACTGTTTTCCACAGTTAGGGGTAATGAAATTTTGATTGTACTCTTTCGCCCCAACTTTCTCTCACCCTTTCTTCCTGTTTCTTGAGTAACGCTGCAATGGACTGGCGTCCCGTCCAGCTGGGGGGAGCACATACGCCATAGAAACCGGGAAACCGGGCCCATGAGCCTGGCTAGGCTGTAAAAGGGCGCATAAATAAAAAAAATTAAAATACATACATACATACATATATATATATATATATATATATATATATATATATATATATATATACACACACTATGTTTGAAGAATACGAAAGACATGACTGTCATGACTGGAATGTCTTTGATTATAAGCAGGACAGCTCATTCATATAGAACATTCATGTAGAACCTAGGGTTAAACAACATCATGTACCCTGCCACCCAACCAAGATTCAAATGTTGTGGGTGTGGAGAGTTAATTAAGGAATCAGTAATAATAGAAGACATTTTTGTGTAAGGAAATATCAAAACATACCTTTATATTAAGAAAATCTGGAGGACAGTACTTCTGAATGGTAGCCTCAAATAAACTGACAGGGTTACACATAGTCCTGAAATAAACAACAACAATGACATCATCATCATCATCATCATCACCATCATCATGATTATTATCATCACCGTCATCATTATCATCACCACCATCACCATCACATCACAATCATCATCATCTTTTTCCTCCTCCTCACCACAATAATAATAATAATAATAATAATAATAATAACAGTAATACAGTTTACCATGCTGCATGGATGAGACAGAGTTTGCTGAGGCAGATTTTCTACATCCGGATGCTCTTCCTGTGTCCAATCTTCACCCGTTTCCGGGTGAATATGGACAGAGTATGTGAGGGAAAGAGGACAGGAATAGAGCAATAAACAAGAATGGAGAGGAATCACACACACACACACACACACAAACAGATACAAGCATGGTTGTGTGGTCAAGAAGTTTGCTTTGCAAGCACATGGTTTCAGGTTCAGTCCCACGACAGTGCACCTTGTTTCTTCTATAACCCCAGTCCAAAGATTTGTGAGTGGATTTGACAATGGAAATTAAAACAAAATCCTATCTGTGCGTTTGAGTGTGTGTGTATGCGTGCAGGAGAAAGCATATGTGCATGTATGTGAAAGTGTGTGTCTGCATGGGAGAGAGAGTGTGTGTGTGTGTGTGTGTGTGTGTGTGTGTGTGTGTGTTTGTCTCCTTCTCTTGACATCATGATAACAAATATCACTACCACACAAGAATTGTCTTTCATTTGCAATCCACCCTGAAAACATGTCCAGCCACTGAGGGCTAGGGGAAATATTAACTGGCTTGGAAACAGGTGAGGCTTGGCCTTAGAAATCTGCCTCCGTAAATTTTGTCCGACCCATCCAAGCACAGAAAATGTTGTTATTAAAACCAACAATAATGATGATTTATAAACAAATTTTCTGTAAATTGTTTTTGGGCACAGGAGTGGCTGTGTGGTAAGTAGCTTGCTTACCAACCACATGGTTCTGGGTTCAGTCCCACTGCGTGGCACCTTGGGCAAGTGGCTTCTACTATAGCCTTGGGCCGACCAAAGCCATGAGAAGTGGATATGGTAGACGGAAACTGAAAGAAGCCCGTCATATATATATATATATATATTTATGTGTGTGTATATGTTTGTGTGTCTGTGTTTGTCACCCCAACATCGCTTGACAACCGATGCTGGTGTGTTTAGGTCCCCATAACTTAGCGGTTCAGCAAAAGTGACCGATAGAATAAGTACTAGGCTTACAAAGAATAAGTTCCGGGGTCAATTTAATTCGACTAAAGGCGGTGCTCCAGCATGGCCGCAGTCAAATGACTGAAACAAGTAAAAGAGTAATCATATGTTGATCTAAAGTTGTGAAATGGCAGCCATTAGCATGCCGGGCGAAATGCTTAGTGGTATTTCATCCATCTTTACATTCTGAGTTCAAATTCCACTGACTTTGCCTCTCATCCTTTCAGGGTCAATGAAATAAGTACCAGTTGAGCACAGGAGTTGAGGATCAATGTAATCGACTTGTCTCCTGCTCAAACTCGCTGACCTTGTGCCAAAATTTGAAACCAATAATGGGTTGATCTCAAAAGTGTTATGTAAGTTCTTTGATCTGAATAATGCTTACTAGAGGATTAAAGTAGTGCATGTAAGGGAAAGGGTTCATGCAAGAAAAAAGGGGACAATGACATACAGGAAAAGGGTAACAGGGATGAATTTATGGAAGCGAGAGTGACCAGAGGCATGTAACAGAAAACAAAATCTGTCACATCAGATGATCGAAGGAATGGAATTGTCAACTTACCATTTTTTATACAAACCAATAAATTCCATGCCCAAAAGATGACCTGACACAGAGGTCATGCTCATTATGCAATTCTTGTTGAAAAGATTGTACTCAAACTCATAAATCTTATTGTACACAGAACGTCCGTCTCTCTAAAATAAAAAAATTAAGAAATTGAAATAATTACTGTATTTTCTAGCATACAAGTTGACAGAGTATATACGGTAAACATTCAATCTTCATTACTATCTTTCCATATCCTGCTGCATTTCACATGTGATTTTTGGTCCTCCAAAGTTATCCCTAGGTGTATAAGTTGACTGACCTTTATTTTTGGCAGTAAATTTTGCTCTAAAACATTTCGACTGGAAAATACAGTACACACTCTTTCAAATACATATTCGCTCAAAGCACATGTACTCACATATTCTCTCAAACACTTACATACCATATTTTCCAACATAAAAATCAACATAGCATTGTAAAATTGTAGTGTAAACATCACTAAATTCCCAAATATTACTGCATTTTACATGAAATTAAGTCTTCCAATATCGTCTTGCTGTTATTAGTCAGCATACCTTTTTTTGACTACAAATTTTGGTCTTAAAAATTTGACTTGTATGCTGGAAAATATGGTACACATTGGCACGTAAAAGCACCCACTACACTCTCGGAGCGGTTGGCATTAGGAAGGGCATCCAGCTGTAGAAACTCTGCCAAATCAGATTGGAGATTGGTGTAGTCACCTGGTCCACCAGTCCTCAGTCAAATCGTCCAACCCATGCTAGCATGGAAAGCAGACGTTAAACGATGATGATGATGATGACACATTCTCTGAAGCACATGTACTCACATCTTCTCAAAAACCCTTACATACCATATTTTCCAGCACACAAGTCAACATAATACATAGTGTAAACATACAGTGTAAATGCTCAAACATCATCACTACCTTTCCAAATCCTGTTGCATTTCACATAGAATTTTTGGTCCTCCAAATTCGTCTTGGTGGCTAAGTCGACCTACCTTTTTGGGGGCTGTAAATTTTAGTTAGAAAAATTTAGAACTTTTATGCCAAAAATTTCAGAAGTATAAAATATAGAACTTCATCGAACAGAATCATTTTCAGGTCTCCTATATCAAAATGTACTATTTTAAACATGTAGTGTAAGCATCCAAACATTGTTGCTATCTTTCCAAATCCTGCTGCATTTCACATGGAAGTTTTGGTCTTCCAGAGTTTTGGCATATTGAGTCAACTCTAGCATTTTTAGTTGTAAATTTTGGTCTGAAGAATTCAGCTCACATGCCAGAATATACACTATATATTCTTTAATATACACATTCTCTCAATCCTTACATACCTTATCTTCCAGCATACACAGTTGACATACTGTATAGTGTAAACATTCAAACACTGTCTTTATCGTTCGATATCCTGCTGCACCTCACATGGAAATTTTGGTCTTCCTAAGATTGTCTTGGTGTATAAGTTGACCTCTCATTTTTTGAACTGTAAATATTGGTCTGAAAAATTTACAACTTATACACCAGAAAATCCAATAAAAGTATATAAAATATAAAACTTCATCTAACAGAATCGTTTTAAAGTCCTTATATCAAAGCATACCATTTTAAACTCCCTATTCAAGGGGCTCCTCCCTGGGTTGACACATATCTTGATACCTTGTATATGAAACCCAGCAAACAGAAACTGTGAAGAAGCCTGTCTCCTATGAGTATATCCATTTATGTTTGTGAATATGTTTACTGGCTAAAGATAGACACATCACAGAGCTAATTACAGATAAATCAGTGAGGTAATCTAAACTGGTTTGGCTATGTCTGCAGGTTGAGCACCAAAGGACTACCACACCAACCTTTGTGCTGGCAGTGACCAATGCACTGCAGAATCCAATACAACGCACCAAAGAAAACATGAGCAAGACAAACTGAGGAAGATCTGAAGTCACAGCACCTGTTTGAAACCTATGATTAGTGACACTGTTGTTGAAGACACAAAATAAATATGAATGGCCCATTTAAGTCTTATATATTGAAATGGGATCAGTGAAAAAAAAAAGAAAAATCAATAAACACATTTCAGAATATTTTCCTTACCAATTTGATCAGTATTATCAATGATTGATAGGTGCAGGTATGACTGTGTGGTAAGAATTCTGCTTCACAACCACATGGTTTCAAGTTCAGTCCCACAGTATCCCTAAGCCAAACAAGGCCTTGTGGGTGGATATGGTAGACAGAAACTGAAAGAAACATATGTATGTGTGTGTGTGTGTGTGTGTGCATGTTACTGTCTCCTTGCTTTGAGATCACATGATGGTTGTGGGTTTCATCACCATAAAAGCTGTGTTCTTGATTTCCAATTTCCCATGAAAACATGTCTAGTCATGGTGAAATACTACATTAGAAAGATGAGGGTGGGCATTTGGAGCATGTGTCTAGTACTATAGCACCATGTCAACCAAAGAGTGGTGGGTGGATTTGGGAGATGGAAACTGAAAGAAGCTTATTGTACATGCAGATGTGTGTGTGTGTTGCAAGTGCAATATTGTTTGTTTCCAACCTATGAAACACATGTCTAGCTATGGGGAGGTATTACCTTATTTGGAAACTCTATAGACCAATATCGAAGGAATGCCTGTAGGAATACCCTTTGCTGACGCAACATATAATTGAGGAAGTGTGCATTCTTTTTTTTCTGTATGGCTCACTTTCTTTCTCACCGTCTTCTTTTTCACAAGGTACTACGTATTTTCTTGTTTCAATGCAATCAGATATTAACCCTCAAAGGATTTTCTGTGACTGAGATTGACAAGATCCCCACTCAAAATAAGACGAACTAAAGGGTGGGGAGGCTATTCGGAAACTGCGGTAACGAACTAGGTGGATTCTAATGTAAACAGAAGACCCCAAATTGAAGGCGACTAAAATCGGCCCCCAAAAGTTATTCCATCGACCATAAAGGGTGAAACCCGAAGTTGATTTCAGCGGGATTTTGCCTTTTAGAACCCTAACAAGCAAAATGAGAGCATTTATTTTTGTCATTTGTTGACAGCGAGTCAAGGAGAAAGAGACTATACAATGAAAGCTGTTCGACATGCCAAAAATATTAGCCAATTTTACCTCAGGAAAATTACAGTTGAAATAATTTTAACCATAGGTCGATCAGAACTGACCAGGTGTAGTTAAGCAAGAACAACTAAACACCTACAAGCCATTAGAAGAAATCTTTTTCATAATCGATCTGTTAGACATCGCAGCCAAATCTCACTTGAATCACATCTACCGTTTTAGAAAAGTACAAGTTAGACAATGTAGTTTTCGGTTGCCTGCACATATGAAACAGATGCGATAATCACGGCTGGAATCGGCCATTTTAGCATCATTAAGTCCTAATCTAAAACAATGCACTGGATTCTATATTATTTGACAGGAAGTTACAAAACATCAGTCGTTAGAAATGGGCTCCTAGACCCGTGAACCCCTCTCACTCGGGCAACAGCCCAGTGTGCTTATGCCTCGTCGGAATGCCGTTAATCGAAGATCATGACTAGGGCTGATCTGTCACAAATAATAATACATGAACCGTGGATTTTCCCACCCAGGCATAAAAAAGATCGTGATTGCAACCCTTCCTCGCCCAACTAAGCCATAGTTTAAAAGAGATCATCGCCGGGATCAGGTGGAATCGAACTGTTTCACTTACCCGTCGAAAGTTGCCTCTCGATAAAACTTCTGCCAATGATTTAGCTGCATCGTTCTTTTCAGCGACATTTAATATTCTTGTCATTGTTGAAACTGCGTTAAGTAATCTGGTAGATAGATTTACCATTTTCTTCGAGTCATCATTTTAAAAAGTTTATTTTGTATTTTCGTGTTTAATTCCAAAGGTTAAAATTTGTCGACACGTTTGGCGCCATTTTGGCAATTTACGCAAAGCTAGTTTCAGGACACTTACGTAAAAAGAAAATTGTAAATATTCTGTTTTCACTTGATAAAATTAAATGATGAATTCAATCATAATGACACGGCTAAGAATAATAATAATTCTTATTTAATATCTTGAATAATCTCGGTTTCTGTTTTTTTTTTTTCTTTTGCAAGTATGTTTACGAAAACTTCGTCAAATGTCATTTTAGTAAATTTTAGTTTTATTAGTAAACACACCTGTTCATTCATTCCTTTTAACTACGGTCTTCTGTAATTTAATTGTGGCAAATTTATATTTTAAAGGTGTAAAATCTTATGTATTGCCTTTCAAGTTTTTGTTGTAGGGTTTTCTTTTGTGCGAACCTCGTCAGATGTGTCACTCTTCCTCTTTGTTTCTCATAACTCTCAGAAAAATGGATATTTAAAATTTTTTATTTGTTTCAGTCATTAGACTACGGCCACGCTGGGCACCACATTGAAGAACGAGTCAACCCCAGTACTTTTTTTAAGGCTGGTACTTATTCTATCGGTTTCTTATGCTGAGCCACCAAGTTACTGGGACGTAAACACACCAGCACCGGTTGTCATTCGGTGGTGGGAGACAAACACACACACACATAAAACAGCCATGCGGGCACGATATAAGAAGCATCCATGCTCAGGCCACATAAGAAGCACTTGTGCTGTTGTACCATGTAAAAACCACCGACTACACCCTATGAAGTGGTTGGCATTAGGAAGGTCATCCAGCCATAGAAACTATGCTAAAACAAACAACTGAAGTGTGATGCAGCTTTCTGGCTTGCCAGCTACCGTCAACCATCCATTCCATGCTAGCATAGAAAATCGATGTTAAATGATGATAGTATATATATATATATATATATATATATATATATATACTATCATCATTTAACATCGATTTTCTATATACATATATATATTATTGTTTCACTTTTGACACGTAATACTGAAATAGTGGAGGAGAGATTATATTGCTCTGGGCTCGCACTTTGCAAGAAGTTGAAAATTTTTTTTGTCCTATGACACTACATGGACCCTAAGTAAGGCACGTGTAAAATTTGAATGGAATTGGTGGCGTAGTTCTCAAGTTGTAGGGATTCACACAGACAAACAGACAGACACACATTCTCAGCTTTATATTATAGATAAATATATATTATTATTATTATTATTTTGATTATTGATAAATATAGTACTAGTGAAACACTGGGGTCAATGTAATCAAATACCCCCTCCCCACAAATTTCTAATGTAATCAAAAAGCCCCCTCCCCCCAATTTCAGGCTTTGTGCCTATAGTAGAAAGGATTATCGTCATTTAGCATCCATTTTTCCATTCTTGCATGGGTTACAGGGAATTTGTTGAGACAAATTTTTTACAGCCAGATGTTCTTCCTCTCACCAACCTCACCTGTTTCCAAGTGACATAATATTTCCCTAGATTCAAACATGTTTTTTTTTCATGGAAGACTGCAAATGAACAACCTCACTTGCATAACAATGATGCTCATTTACGACCATCACATGATGTTTAGATACATGCAAGCAAATACACAGACATACATTGATACATACATATACATACACACACATATATATATATATATATACATACATATACATGCACACACACACACACATTGATTTTGGACCAGGCTGTGTGTTCTGTTCTTGAGCAAGACACTTTATTTCATGTTGCTCCAGTTCACTCAGCTGTAGAAACGAGTTGCGACGTCACTGGTGCCAAGTTATATTCGCCTTTGCCTTTCCCTTGCATAACGTTGGTGGTGTGGAGAGGGGAGTCTGGTATGCATGGGTGACTTCTGGTCTTCCACAAACAACCAT
>NC_142951.1:7691577-7759077 GCF_046866305.1 Octopus bimaculoides
ATTACATTTAGAAAATGACTCATACTCATCAATATCCATCCTTAGACATCAGAAAGATAAGAAATGCAACAAAAATTTAAAATATCTTGGTCAATTGAAAGAGGATCAGGGGAAAATGGCACAAGATATGAAATTAGTGAAACTCAACTAAATCTAAAAATTCAACATAAAATATTCTTTGCAGTCTGTTGGAGTGAATCTCTTCCTAATATATTTACACACGATACAGTTAAAAAGAAATTATTGGAATTATTCATTACTCGTTTTGCCCCGTTTTAGACATTTCTGTTTTTTGGAGGGGGGGGGATAGAAAATTATCAAATTAGACGTTATTGTGGTGGTGGTGGTGGGGAAATTGACTTAGAATCCACCAGAGAAAAGAATATTGATTGTCAAACATCAAAAAGTATCCAGATATTTTATTAGCAATCTCAATTAAAATCGAATCATAGTTGAAAAATGTTTTTGTTACAAACTCTCAACTTCAACAACTATGCTGACCAACTTTTACTCCCAAAGACGATGTAACGCTGCAAAATGGTGATGCAATACTTGCAATGTAACGGTTTCTAACAGGTTGAGAGAAATTAACGAAAAATCAGAAATTAGTAATTTTACCCCGGTTACCAATTCCACCCCCGCCCACATTCCCGTTCGCGAACTATTTGCCTTTACTATTCTACTTTAATAAAAGGCAATAGCAGGGAACCGGAGCCCTTCCTGAAAGAAGTACGTTCGAGGTGATTCATTACAAAGGAATACTCTTTCGTTGATTAAGTTTTATTTAAAGCCTAGCTTTTCGATTAAGTTAGTTATCTATATTTATATTTCTCTATCTACACGTATAGTTTATTTGAAGTAATTACAATCGTGTTTAAAACGTAGAAATCGGAAGAAATTTTCGAAAAAGAAAAGAAATTTCGGTGGGTTGCTTATTTCCAAATTTTTAAAAACATTTTCTTGGAATTTTCATTAATAACAGCTAAACAGAACAGGTTTGGCAGTGTAATTTTTTGTTAATGTGACCTTGTTATATGGCAATAAACTTCGGTGAAGCCTTCAAACATAAAAGTTTCCCACCTCTTGCAATTTCAAAAGTATTTTATAGTTTATTAATTTATATCAAAACATAAAGTGTGAAACTATTTTGAAATCTATGTGAAAAATGGCGCAGGGATATAAATTTAGAGAAAATTGGAACTGAGAATCCGTGACATAGATAAAATTATGATCCAAAAGTGAAGTAAATTGATATGGTTCAGGGTCGACGGGGATCATGACAGGAGTAAATGACAAAAATATATGTAAATATTTATTATATATGATTAAACACGGGAAGACAAACAACAATTTGAGTCAGTCAGTTTCTCGTATTTATAATTCAATCACACACTTAATAGAAAAGGTAAAAATAATTTTTTTAAAAAGCGTGAAAAGAGAAAATCGGGGAATCCAGATTTTTTAGTTTTTGACAAATTAAATGAAGCAAACAAGAATTATTTCCCCTTACAATTATGGATTTCAAGTTTGAATGAAACTAATTTATATATAGATATATATTATAAATATATATATATTATAAAATATCTCGACTGTTTTATTTTATTGTTGAGTTTATTTTCAAATTTTTTAAAAATCGACGTGAATGCAAATCGAATTGTTCACAAATCCAGACTTTGCAAGGTGGACGGGGTAATATAAAAAAACGGAAACATGTAATGCATTTATCCAACACTGCAAACATGTTAATGTTTGTAGCACCTGGGTCATCGTATTAAAAACTAATTTGCTTTTGTCCTATGTAAATTATTATAGATTAATAAATTAAGGGTTTTTAAAACGATTGTTAGTTGTTAAATATTACTTTTGAAACAAATGTAGGCAAGTGTGTCCATTCGTAGCTTCCGTAGTTGCTTCCGCTGGTTGGACTTTTATTACAAGTTATATAAGACTTTCGTCCTTGGTCTGCATTGAAAAAAAAAAGCGATAGTAAGAGAAAAAACAAGTTCTTTGAAAGATCCCGTTTGATCTTAATTATTTCGCAGTTTGTTCGCTTTATAGTCGAAGTGCATCCAAGGTGTAGTTGCCATGAATCGTATAGTTACCACATCCGTCATGTTGCCGAGATTGTTAAAGAGACAAACATGTGCAGTTTCAATGAGGTAGGAGACAAAAGTAAACGTTAACAATGTTTTCTATCTAATATACACCTTTCTCTGTTTTGCTAACTCTTTGATATTCTCAATTTTTTGTTAAATGTCAAGGCTTGCCTTCTTTTTAAAACCAATTAAGTTTTTTTTTTCTTCTTCCATCATAGCATGATCGTCCATAGAATATCAAATGCACAGTGACGCACTTACGTGGGTTTTGTTTTATAAATATTTAACTATGTTAACTATATTTTCTTTTCGAAATTGAGTTGGGAAAAAATAATAATTCTCTATTCTTATATTTTATTCTAAATATCTTCGTAAAATTTTCGTTGTTTAACGATAATAGTTAAAGCTGTTCTAAGAGTTAGGATTCATTTCTCTTAATATTCAATACCTTTCTTTGCACACTAAATTTATTTTCTCATTTAGTAAACATTCCGAATTATTAGTTGTGGGAAAGAAGGGAAGTGGCAATGATCATGCCTTTTCCGGGGAATTATCGATATATGTTCGAACTGGAATCGAAACCTGTTTTCTTATTTCTCTTGGTATTGTACCCATACATCTTTTTGCCGTATTTGACTTCATACGACTTAGAAGTTTATAACATTTCCCCTTAAATTTGGCGGGTCCTTTTCTAAAACAGTACTTAACCGTAACTAAAAACCTGACATTGTATATATTAAGACGTGGGAAGATTTTCTGGGACAGTTTTTATTGTTAGTGTCCCTTAAAAGCCCGTCAAGTACGATGTGTTCAATCGGTAATGTTTATCTCTCTCTCTCTCTCTGTATATATATATATATATGTGTGTGTGTGTATATGTTTGTATGTGTATATACACACGTTTGTGTGTCTATATGTGTGTGTCTATGTGTGTATATATATGTGTATATGTGTTTGTATATATATATGTGTGTGTATATATATATATATATATATATATATGTGTGTGTTTGTGTATATATATGTGTGTGTGTTTGTGTATATATATGTGTTTGTGTGTGTGTATATATATATTTGTTTATGTATATAATATGCCTGTTTGTAGGCACACGCAAATAAAGCAGACGGGTTAACTAAGGGATCCTCAAAGTGACCGCTTGACTGACCAAGGATTATAAAGATAATCGGTCAAATCCCGATTAAATCACATTGACTGAAACAAGTAAAAGAACCACAATGTAAACAAAAGACGGAGATGGAACACCTATGATAATTAAGGACTAATTTGGGGTTAAAATTAACAAGAAACACAAGAGTAAGGTCATGATATGACCTCAACTCGGTGCTTACATAAACAGACACACCGAAACGGTATATCTAACAACCTCTCTCTCTCTCTCTCTCATTCCCATATGCAACCTGGATTCCTTTCCCTGTTATCGTTTCGTTAACCATTTCACCCTTGATTGGTATTGTTATCGTTTAAACCGAGATCGACCTTGATTCAATAGACATACCGGTGGAGATGGAGTATATGTAATCTGGGTATACCCCCACTTTTAAATTTTGTTTTTTTTACGGAATCCTGTTTCAGACCATGGAGAATCCGATTCTGGAAAAAATTTTTCAAAAATCCCAATTTCAAAATTTCGATCCCCCCCCCCCCGGTTTTTATATAAATCCACAGGGTAAACCTAACCCTAACTCAAACCCTAACCCTAACCCTAAACCTAACCCTAACACTAGTTTTGTGAGATTTGGCTGTTATTTCTAGCATGTAAATAGCCTGCTTGGTGGGGGGGGGGGTGAATTGAAATTTTTCAAAATTTTTTTTTTCAGAATCGGAATCTCCATAGCCTAAAACGTGGGATTCCGTAAAAAAAATTAATAAATAAGGGGGGGAAAGGTTCAGATTACATATAGTCCATCTCTACCGACATACCTATTAAAACAAATACATCCCCGAAAGAACTACATTTTTCTAATGTGATTTTCTGTTTTTAAGGCGGCACGATATGATTCCAAGGGATTTTATTGCCATTTCTAGCAAGTCGAATAACCGTGTAGAGACGCCATCCAAGCAATAACACACAAACGCAAGCAAATCCGTTTCGGTTAAGAATCAAAACTCCTTTTGACCACTAGTTTTTTCGTCCCTCACTGAAAAGTTTTGGACCTGTAAACAAGTGTTCAAACCGTGGCCTTACTGCCTATCTAGTCCTTTTATAGACACAGTGTATCTAGGACTACTCTATTCAATGTGTTCTTTCTAATAAGATGGTAATGGGGGTGGTTTGAAATTTGGTTACTATTTCTAGAAGGTCGAATGACTATGTAGATGTTCTTTTATTTGTCTAACTCATTGTTCATTATTCAACAGACCTATTAACAAATATGTTCTCGCTGTCATCATCCCGTCATTTATTAAATCTAAGTATATCAGACGTGGCTGTGTTTTAAGAGGTTCGTTTCCCAACCCCAAGGCTTCAGGTTCAGTCCCACTGCATGGCACCTTGGGCAAGTGCCGACCAAAGCCATGTGAGTGAATTTGCAAAGAAACTGAAAAAAGCCCATTGTTTATATTTATATATCTGTATGTGTCCCTGTGTCCCCCACCACAGCTAACCTTCAAGGTGGTGCTGTAGCATGGTCGTAGTTCAACAACTGGTACAAGTATAATGTATTTAAAATTACATTATACAATCGTGGCCGTTGCCAGTACCGCCTGACTGGCCTTTGTGTGGGTGACATGTAAAAACACCCACTACACTCTCTGAGTGGTTGGCGTTAGGAAGGGCATCCAGCTGTAGAAACTCTGCCAAATCAGATTGGAGCCTGGTGTTGCCATCCGGTTTCACCAGTCCTCAGTCAAATCGTCCAACCCATGCTAGCATGGAAAGCGGACGTTAAATGATGATGATGATGATGATGACAATCTCTGTTTTGGCACTTCGGAACTTTCTGGATACAAGTTTTCTCTGCCAGTTCTATCAATGTAGTCTCCCAAACAAAAAAATCTCAAATTTTTCCACTGGGAACTGGTATATAATTAAAAGGAAATTTTCGCCGAGGCTTCTGGCAATTTGCTGTGCTTGAGAAGATATGCCCCCACCTCACTCCCTTTTTCAGTTGAAAGCTCTGTTTTGCAGGCTCATGGGTGCTGCTGCCACATAAACAGCACCTGTATCAATGTCACGTAAAGAGCACCCATGCCTGCGTCCTGTAAAAAGTACCCTGCTGGTAGCATATGAAAATGCACCCATACCGGTGCCATACAAAAGGCACTTGTTCCAGTGCCATGTAAAAAACACCCATGTCAGTGCTACGTTTAAAAGCACCTAGTACATTCTGTTGAGTGGTTTGCATTTGGAAGGGCATCCAACTGTAGAAACCGTACCAAAACAGACAATTGGAGCTTGGGCAGCTCTCCAGCTTGCTAGTTCCTGTCAAACCACCCAACTCATGCCAGCATGGAAAACAGATGTGAAATGATGATGATGAATACACCATCTTGGTTGAACCATGAAAGTTTCTTCCACAGAGTCCACCAGACTTGGTCTTCACATGCATAAGGAAAGCAAGCCCTAATATGCTAATCAATCTATAACTGGGGCCCTATTACTCCAGGTCAGAGTAGCACTGGGAACAGTAGTGGCTAGGCAATGGTTCCACACTCCTCAAAACCCTAGAACTACCAAACCAGGGTTCCATTACTGGATGCTGTTCAAAGTCTGTCATATGATAAATTTGCTACTTCTTATCAACGAATAGATGTGCCTGAATGATAAAAAGTTTGCTTCCCAACCACATAATTTTGGCTTCACTCAACTACATAGTACTTTGGGTAAGTGTCTTCTGCTACAGCTTCAGATTGACCAGTAGTGCTTGAATGATTTGAACTTACACCCTGAAACCTTTATTGAGGACTATATTTATGTGTGTGTACACAACACAGCACAACACAACATGCTTTCAGTTTCCATCTACCAGGTCCACTCACAAAGCTTTGGTTGGCTTGGGGCTATAGTAGAAGACACCTTCCCTAGATGCTGTACAATGGGACTGAAAACTCCTTACCTCACATCAATGCCTGCAATATATATATATATATATATATATATATATATATATATATATATATATATATATATATATATATTAGGATGATGCAAAATAACTTATCATTTTGAAAACTTGAAGACACCCTCTAATTTTATTTAATTTAGTGCAAAAACACAACATGCAAAATTTCAGCACAATTGCACACTTTTCAAAGGTTGCTACTATCCACTGAACATTTTGTACATTGTTGTTTTTCAGTTAGTATTTATGGTACATTTCTGTCTCCTTGCCATCTTCTACTGGCCCTGACATGCAACTGTTTAAGAGATTCAAAACAAAGTGGATGGAAATTGACAAGAACAATTACCAAACAGCAACAGATGACCCTAACATTGCAGAGAAAATCTCAGATGCTGAAGAAATCATTCAATTTGCTCAAGCTCAGTTTGATGAACAGCAGCCTCATGATGGCTACAAGGAATTGCTCGAACTAACGCTCATTTTCCTCAGTAGTACTCTCAAGTCAGGAATCAGCTTTAAAGCACCAGGGATGGCCAAACTAATTTACTGCATTAAAATTTGGATGTTTAAATCTCAGTTTAAACTAACTGGAATAAGGACTGAGAGTTGTTTGCTGCTTTTCAACTGCGATATATATCAGACTGTGGTACCTAGCATCCACACCCTCGTGTGCCGTCCCCACCATTCTGATTTGCATTTTATGCAAAGTCTGCAGCTCTACAAGCAAAAGGATGACAAAATTGCAAGTGTTGCACTCAATACGTTTTTGAGACATTTGTGGTACCTCTCTGAGGAGCTTGTGGCACTTACATTCTTTGATTCAGCTGTTTCGCATGAGACAAAAAAACAAAATGAAGCATGCTCTGCAAAAACCAGTTGACTGGAAACCGAGCAAACGAGCATCAATAAATCCTGAACCAGCTGGGCAGAAGCGAACTTCAGGATTTCGTTACTGCCAACACAAAAAAAACTCTTTGAAATCCTGGAAGTGCCTTGCACTTTTCTTGAAAAAGATGCTGAAGAATGGAATGATGATGAAAGTTATGCAAATGCAAGAGATATTGCATATGGACTCAAAGTGGTAAACAACATTGCGGAAAAAGGTGTACGACTGATGGAGGAATACAACAAACTGATAACCAGTGATGAAGAGCAGAAACAATACCTTCAAATTGTTAAAAGTTACGGGTCATCACTCACAAACAAAAACAAGAAACCATTGCTCTTGCTTCACAAAACGCCAAAAATAAACTCAACTTACATAAGTGGTTATGATATGCCTATGGGGAAACTTCCACATGAAAAAGTTAACGCGCTATATGCTGTACCTCACTTCATACTATAGCCTATAATCTCGTCATTTTTTTTCAAACTAGGTTAACTAGGTACATATCAAACCCATTCCGGCGAAAATATCAGCAAAGTAATATTTTTGAGCACAAACTGAGGTATATCTATTTTTAAAGCTCGGTAGCAAACCTCTAATTTTCTCTTTTTCAACCCCAAATTTCGCATACAATGCTTTCTTAGGAATATGAATAAAATAGGAGGGTATCTCCCTGAAAATTGTAAAAAGAATTTTTTGACTCCTTTTTTGCATCACCCTAATATATATATATATATATATATATTTAATTAATTAATTCGATAATGGGATAAAAATCTTTTATAAGAATTTTATCAGGAAGCTAGTGTGTAAAAAATTCATAAGGGAAAAGGGATTCTTGGGAATTATATATATATATATATAAGCAATGTTAATTCTCTAAATGAAGTATTAACAGTAACTGCACGATAAAGTGTAGTATATTGCCACTTAAGTGTGGCTGACCCCTAGGGGTGGATGTTACTGTTGCTTTTAGCCCCAGGAGGACATCTCCTCCAGCTGGCTTATCGACACACTACTGTGTCCTGTTTGCCAAGGGAAGTTATCCCTCTCACCATGATCTGTAGCACGAACGGACCCGGGTTTCAGATGTCCTCTTGGGGCTAAAAGCAACAGTAACATCCACCCCTAGGGGTCAGCCACACTTAAGTGGCAATATACTACACTTTATATATATATATATATATATATATATATATATATATATATATATAATAAAAAGTGGCACAGAAGGATGACAGAAGAACATATAGAAAACAAGGAAAAACATGCAATGGATGTGAACAAACTCGTTTCCTCATCAGTTATTGATTAAAAATCATTGCAATTTTGTTGCCTGATCAGTAATATTGCTCAGTTTGGTGGAATCAGCACCATAAGCTACATGAAAGACAAGCATGAAGAAGAAAGAATAAGACAAGTACAAAAAAATGATATCTCAATTGAACAGAAAAAGGATAAGTCTTCAATGAAAGATGCTTCAACATCAAATCAAGAACATTTGGCACTCTTGTCTGAGAGCTCATTTATGCTCAGTGTTCTTGTAGCTCACTCAGTGGAGAATATGCAAATGGTAGTGGACATTTTCTCAGATGCATGCACTGTATTTGGGCAAGGGGTCCAAATGAAGTTGTGGGTGTCACATCAGAGTTTTCATTCTTGAGAAATGTCTAAACAAACTCTAAGGGTCTCTCACTTCTGGCTCTTTGATGGCTGTTGACCCTGAGTTCATTCATCTTGTTACAGGTTTTGTCTTGCAGAGTGTTCCAACGTAAAACAACCTTCCTTACCAAGCAAGCTTAATAGGATTACCACCAGTTCATTTGCCGACAATCTGATCATACAACAGCTTGTACTGGGCTACATGTTATCTGTAGCAAGTACTAAGAATGTCCTGACATCTATACATATATTTATGTATAGTTCACAGATGAGATCCAGATATTGTCCATATAGAAGACACTGAGTAGTTCTCAAATGATACAAACCTAGACCCTAATGTTTTTATAGAGGATCATTCCACAAGGTAAAGAAAGGCTGTAAGAGGGATCAAGTTGAGCCCGTATAGAAGCAATTATACAATTTGCTTATCTGCATGATTGCTTGTATATATATGTATGTATATACATATGAGTATTTATGGTCATATTTTATACATTTGAGTGCATTGAGATAGTTCTGCAGCAGCAGGTCTCCTCACATCCAAATGTACTTGAATGTGTCATTACACAAATATATTTCATTTAACATTGCTTTGTGTGACAAAAAGCATCCGGTACTCTTTGTGACATTGTTGGCATTAGGAAGAGCATCTAGCCATAGCAACCATGCCAAAGCTGACAATTGAAATTGGTGCAATCCTCTGTTGTGAAACCATTGTGCCCATGCTAGCAAGGAAATCGTGACGATTATGATGATACATATTGATCAATCAAACAGGCATCCTATCGGTTACAATGGCGAGTGTTTCAGTTGATTTAATCAACAGAACAGACGTGCAAGTGGCTGAGCACACCACAGACACGCATACCCTTAACGTAGTTTTCAGAGATATTTAGTGTGACAAGGACGGTCCTTTGGAATACAAGTACTATTCGTTTTTGCCAGCTGAGTAGACTGCAACAACGTGAAATAAAGTATCTTGCTTATGGACACCACACGCCGCCGGGTATCGAACTCGTGACCTTACGATCTTGAGCCGAATACCCTAACCACTAAGCCACGTGCCTTCATTATATCGATAGATAATGTATATATGGGAGGATGTCAAGAAACTCGACTTCAAATAGCCGAACACTTAAAATGATGTATTCTGTGAATACACAGAATCCTTGAATTTTGAAATGTAGGAGGAGATTTCGTGGGAAACTGTTTTACAGCTTCGGGAGGATGTTTATTATAACCTATTCACTTTTGTTATGTTATGTTTGAAAGATAAAAATAAAAAGACAGAACGAGATACGGTGTTTATATTTGTAAAAAAAAAATCGTAATAGAAATGGATTACAGAGTTTGATATTAAAGACACAAGCGGAAACTGAAATAATTAGGTTGAAGAAATATTTTTTAACAAATAAAACGATTGGATAACTAAATTTTTGGTTTTACGAAGCGAAAGAGTGCCCATAAAGGGAAATAAGCATGTGTCAATTAGTTTGTTGGTTTGTGTTTGTATTGAAAGTAAAGAAAAATATTTTTTTATAATCATGGAATTCAAAGGACGAAGTATTCGATAAATAAACCATTTAAGTCTGCATATGTTTTCGATATCGTATTCCTACTATGTACTTTATTATCTGGTTGCTAAAAGCGGCAAGCTAGCAGAGTCGTTTGGATGCCAGACAAAATGCTTAGCATCAGTTTTCCGACTCTTTACGCTCCGAGTTCAAATATCGCCGAGGTCAAATATCGATAAAATAAAGTACCAGTCAAGTACTCGGGTCGATGTAATCGACTTACTACATTCCTAAAATTGCTGACCTTGTGCCAAAATTTGAAACCATTATTTGGTGACTAAATATGCTTGCCTACCTTTTCGTACTCTAACGTACCTTAAAAGAAAAATGTTAGACTTTGTTTCTCAAATATATTCCCTTTTGAAACTATATATATACACGCAAGGATAATTTTTCTTATTTTCCCCTAAAGTAGTTACACTAAGTAAATATGTAATTTCTCTTTAAAACTTGCTTTTTTCTTTTCTTTCTAAAACTGTTATTCTTACCTTAGCAGAATAAGAAGGTATGAGAAACTCCCTTTAAAAACTGTAAATATGTGTTTTGAAGGCCGTTTTTATATTCCTCCCTAAAATATTTCGAAATTCGTTGTTCTGAATATTCGATTTTTTGAGCTTTCGATATTCTGATGTTTATGTAGTTTGAATTCGGCATTCTAACGTTCTGTCTTGAGTGTGTAATAGAACAAAAAGATAGAGTGCTCCAACTTTGCCATTATAGGCGCAGGCTGCCCAACCATGCAGTCTTGAGTTCAGTCTCACTGCGCAGCATCTTGGGCGAAGGCCTTCTATTATAGGTATTGGGCCAGGTTACGACATATTTATCTAAAACAGAAAGAAAAATGCATAAAGGCGTGTAAATCATGGGAGGTCAGTAAAATGTTCCACTCTGGGAGATTCTTTATAGTTGCTATGTAAACAGGTAGACTCCAGGAAGAGGAAGAAGATCAGTCCGTAGCATTAATATGATATAATTTGGTCCGTAAAAGAAAGTCATCACAGGGAAAAACCTTGTAACTGAAAGAGAGAAAAAGGTGCGCGTATTATCTTTACACCTGTTTCAGGAATACTTAAGCAGTGCGGTTCTCTGCACACTACTGGATTAAAAATTTTTGTAGCAACCTATACCATCTTCGGAGGTGAAAAAGGGGGATTTAGCCACAAAATCGCCCTGAGCACTAATTGCATGCACCTATTATCTTACGTCATTTGACCTTGTAGTGACATCTTATAGCAGACGACTGTTATATGTTCAATGTCCGGAGTTTTATCCACGCATGCGCAGGGACTAGTTCCGGAAGGAATACAGGAAGAGTCTCATGCGCATGCGTGGAGTTCGACACCCAGCTTTGGCGCCTTTTCTCAGTCTCTTCGTTGACTGATCTCCGTCGAGCCAAGACGTCCAACAGAGCTCTCTCACATGTCAGCACCAGAGCTTCACAAATAACCACGGAAATCTTTCAGGAGGCGTCTCAGTAGCCGAGGGCGACGAGCTACCGAATTCCCTCCAAGCGTGAACTGAATTCCACTGTAAATAAATATTGTTATGTTGTTCGGAATCTGCGTTCCGTTGTTTCTTCTAGAAATTTAATGTACGGAAGCGGTGTACACCTAATGGTGTATAACCACTTCCCTACAACCTCATTATTACCAACAAATTATGTGTATTATATATATATATATGTATAATTGTGTGTTCATATATATGTTGGTGGGTGCGTTTACATACTTTTCCAACCATGTAGTTTTGAGTTCAGTCCCATCAGTCCCACTGCGTGGCATCTTGGACAAGTGTCTTCTACTATAGCCCCTGTGACAAGCCCCAAACCCTTGCGATTTGATTTGGTAGACGGAAACTGAAAGAAGCCTTACTCACAGAAATGTAACCACACGTGGACTATTGGCGATTTTCCTTTTCGTTCTTCTTTGGGTTTTCCCCGTTCTCCTTTCCGGCGAAGAGCCATGCTCGAAACGTTAAAAGCTCTCCTTTCACCGAGCATCAAACTAATATCAAACTCGTGCACATCCACACATTCGTTTGTTTTTTTTCCCCTCTTCGTTTTTTATTCATCTTTGAACTGTTTTTTCGTTGAATTGACAATATAATATATATATTGATAATAATTATTCACATATATGTTCTTAACATATATAGGCAGGTTCAAATGAAAAATATGCTGGTTGTTGAAGTGTACATTATAGGAGAAAAACGGCAATGGGTTCAACACGTTCGGCTCATTAACGCACAGCATTCTGGGACACCGGTGTTTCATGTGTCACTATCCAGAAGTAGCCAGAACAGTTGTGTGTGTCTTTCTGTTTACTACACTGTAACTTAGCAGTTTGGCAAAAGAGATTGATAGTCTGAGTATCAGGCTTCGAAATAAGTATTAGGGTCGATTTATTCGACAAAGCCCTGCAAGGCAGTGACACAGCATGGCAGCTGTTCGAAAGATTGAAACAAGTAAACAACAAAAAATAGTAAATATTAAATATCATTGCGTCGGATTGTTGGAATTGTTAGAGCGTTGAACAAGTTGCATCGCGGTTTTCATTCATGTCCCCTCTACGTTTTGAGTTCAAATGCCGCTGATATCAGCTTTTCATTATTACAGCGTCAATAATCCCGACTATACCACCCTCCCCCAATTATAGCCATGTACCTATATACGACTTAAAACATGCAGTTTATCTTAAGTCAAGTACAGCTGCACTCGATTTAATCTACTTTCTAACCTTGTACCTCTGCTAGAAATTATTATTAATGATCCTGTGTTATATATTGTATTTAAGTGAGCCTTCTCGATTCCGTATTATTTAATACAGAGTAACTATACACTCTTCTCGACTCCTACAACTTTAGTGACAGCACAGTAGAGAGGCAAAGTCGACCTCAGAGGAATCTGAACTCTAAAATAATTGTTTCTACTATAGGTACAAGGCCTGAAATTTTGGAGGAGGGGCAATCGATTATATCGACCTCAGTTCTTGACAGGTCCTTAGTTCATCAACCCCGAAAGAACGAAAGGAAAAGACAACTTCGAAATAATTTGAACTAAGAGCGTAAAATGCCAGAAATGTCGCTGAGCTTTTTGTACAACATACTAAGATTCTGCCAGCTTGTCGCCTTGTTGATTTAATAATTCATAATATTTTAGACAACAACAACAAAAAAATCTCATTAATTCAGCCAATTGAAGTTTTTCTGTGATTTTCTTCCTGGATTCAATCCATTTTCCATGTCGCCAATGATTGGCGTTGCAGATATCTCACAACTGATGTCGTATAGGCAGCTCCAATCGAGCAGTTAGTTTATTCTATGATCAAAGACGTTCCAACCGTGACCATACTATATTTATATTGTGAAATAATAGTCCCTGAGCAATACATGCATCATCCAATGTATCCTTTCTCACCACCGCCACTTTTTTGTTGCATTGAAAAACCGTTGCGTGAGAGTTAAAGAACATTTGGCTGCTATTTCTAGCAGATCAAACGAACTATGTAGCAGTTCCCTTGATGATGTTAATTTGGTGCAGTAATTAGATACATGGTGGTAGTGGCTGGATCTCGTTCAGAGCCAACATAAGACTAAACAGCTACTATGGCGAAGATGATGTTGATGATGATGACATTAATTAAGGGAAAATAATTGACAAATATGACGGCAGGCGAGAGTTTGGATCATACCGACGAACTGATATTAACTAAACCACTATCGCTGACAACCAATTGCCCCATTTAGTGTGTATGTGTATGTATACACACAGGTCAATGTGTATGTGTGTGTGTGTTTAGATTATATGAGTCATAATTCGGAATTTGGTGTTTCGATCCTCCGAGTAGTGACACGCACGGATTTTAACGATTCATTGCTATCAACCTCTCCAGTACTAAATATTCCGCGTTTTGCCAAATTGAATTTCTTGAATTTCTCTGTGAAATTGCTAATCTTTTATACACACATATGTATATACATACAATATATATATATATATATAGGTGACGCAATAAGGAAATTCTCAGCCCATTATATATGAATGTTTGTATGTGTATACACATGTATATATTCACATACAATTACATAGTATATGATGTGTGTGTATATATATGATGTTTGTGTATATTATATATATATGTGTGTGTGTATGTATAAATAGTATATATATATACATATGTATATGTGAGTGTGTGTGTATATATATAATATGTATAGGGGCAGAGAGGGAGGAGGGTATTTCCAGCGTGTTCAAATACTGGGAAAGACAACCATTATGCTACTTATAGCTATCTATAAATCACTTTCATTTCATCAAAACTCACCATAAATTCCCTGCAACTCCGTTGTTTTCTATAATTGCGTTTCCATAGTGTGTGTGTGTGTGTAATGTGAGTATGTTTACTGCTGTGTGTCTAGTGTGTTTGTGTGTCTATGTGTACTGGTGTGTGTGTGTGTGTGTTTGGAGATATCTGTACTGCAGTATGTGTACGTGTGCGCCTTTGTCTGTCTGTCTGTATGTATGTATATATGCGCGCGGTTATACTTATTTTCGCGCAAAATTTTTGAAGATGGGCACTTTTACTCCATATCCACGTTTTACATTAAAAAAAACTTGTTCCTTCTTTCCAGATATTGTCGTTTACTATTTTAAGGTTTTATTTCCATAGCCAATTGTTCAAATCCACCTGACAGTGTTTTTGTTTGTTTATTTTTTGCCACTAACAACACGCTCCATGTTTCCATCTCCGTTTCCCCATCAGAACCTCTTGTCTTTTATAATAAAAATACACTCAGTTACTGAGGTCCCGATTAACAAAAATTAAACACAAGGCCCAAATACATACATACATACGCACGTACATTATATATATAATATATTATGTTGCCTTTAATTTATGTTAGTGAAAATAGGAAAATATTTTTATTATTAATAGTCGAATTTTTGTTAATGACCTACTTGCAGTTCTAATCTCTCTCACACACACACCACGCGCGCGTGTATACATACACATCAACCGGGAGCTAACGAAGGAGCCGCTATACATGGTTATTCGACATTCTAGAAATAGCAGCCAAATCACGCCCTACCGTCTTTAAAAAAGCACGCGTTGGGCAGTATGGCCTTGAGTTCCTTTGCACATAGAAAAAATACGTGATAGGTATAAGTGGGGTGCCTTTGATCAGTTTTCTAAATCAAGATTTAACTGAGTTTCCACGTGATCGTTCGTTTTGTTAAAAATAATTACTGAATCTAACCTCACATTACTGCTTACGTCTTAAATTAAATAAACAATAAGGTCACTGATAATATTTTGACATACAATGTCCGAGAGAAGTCATGGCTAGAATGTCTTCCTTAGTAGGTATGTTTCGTTACAACTGACCCGGGGTTAAACAAGTAACCTAAACATTGCTTTCTTTAGCAAATACACACGCACACGCACCCTCTCTATGTCCGTCCGGCCGCGTCTTTCCAACCTTCTCTTTTTCTCCGTCCGGTCGCGTTTCCAACCCTCTGTGTGTGTGTGTATATATGTATATATATATATTGTCACATACTACAAAGACTCGCTCCGTTAATCAGTTGTACGATAACCAAATCTATAAATAAAACCTTTCGTCTTATATAAGGCAAAAAAAAAATAGATAGACAGTCTGCTTAAAAATTGGGATAGTCGCTGAATGTTTTTGATCATAGATCTGTTTGATCAAAGTTGACTGCTATCCTTAGTAGGTCAAGCGACCATAGAGACGACATCTTGGTGTGACAATCTTGCAATGACCTCTCTTCATGGGTGACCTTACACAAACGATCCAGCAAGGGAACCTCTGTACAGTCGCTCGATCTCCTAGAAATAGCAGTGAAATTTTTCTCGTAATACCCCTACTGTTTTAAAGGACACTTTCGATAATTACTGTCCCATGGACACGAGAAAAAAACGAGCTAGTTACAGCTGGAACGATTATACGACTGTTACGGGACGACCTTGAAATAAAGCAACAGCCTTGCACAAAACGATGTCCTAAAAGCTAAGCTTCCTCTTGCAAAGTTTAAGCGTAACGACCCACAATAGAGTACTCTTCACGTAGCCGGGAGATCCCTAAACGACAAAACGTTGCCAAATTAGTGTTAACATATCGTAGGTCGTGTGACATATTTGATTTAATTATGTTTCTAGGTCAACTAGAAGCCTAGATAGCGTTTGTTGTGTATTTTGTGGCAGCCATTTTGAATTTCGGCATTTCAAAATGGCTGCCATTTAGGTAGTTATGCCAATGTCGACATTAATTTTAGGAATCTCCATGCTCTGATTAATTTTCAAAACTATTGTTTCTTTAATCTGTAAAATTTTGCATTGTAAAACATAGAGAATATATGACTACTTTGCTGACCATTTCCAAATAATGTATGCGAGTAAGTGTAGACCAGTTTCACAAAAGATTTCAATACGTATTAATTTTTCAATTATTATGAAGTTTCTTTCAATGAAGGCAATTGACTTAGAATATTCACAGCATCTTAGCAAAGGTAGAAAAACAAAGAGATTGAATTTTTCTCTCATAAAAAATAGTCATTCTAATTCACATGTTACTATGGTATTTAATGCTAATTAAAAATGGCTAATTAAATAGCTAATTACAAATGCCATTCTGCAGATCAGCAAGAACTCCTCGCTGACGCTTCTGTATGGTTCTTTAGCCTGCTAGAAAGAACAGCTAATCCTCAACTCATTTTACAAGGGACGATATGAATAATGTACTACAAGGTTTTTTGCACATAGGAAAAAGGTGGGAAGGTCATGATTAGAATAACTTCGATCATCAGGCTTGACTTGGGGCTAAATGACAACCACAAGGTCACATCTGTAGTCTTGTTGTTGTTGTTTTACCAATACTACAACTGGTTCTATTCTTTTGTATATCATTAATAATTTAGCCAGGTTTGTAAATTGTATGCCATGTCTTGCATTCGATGCATCTCAATGCTAATGAGAGAACCTCTTTGTAGTTGGCTAACATGCTAGAAATAGCAGCAAAATCTTCATCAAATCACACAACGTTGTCTTAAAACAAAAAAAACTTTGGGTATGATTCTCATTTCTCTGCACCCCTTCCCCCACTGAGAAATGATAGAACTTGTAATGTGGGTGACCAAAATACCTAAACTGAAAGCAGCACTATTCTAAAATTCACAGAATGTAACTTTAGAAGTGTTGATGGTCTTTCTTACTTTGTTTGTTCATGGTTTCACCTTGAATCTATTTATGATTTTGTTTTTATCACTCTATATCTCAATTGCTAACATACAGTAGAGAGGCCATGGAAAGTAAGAGTTGGGTGAAGGTATAGTTCTGCATATATGCAACTTTTTTTCATTTCTCCATGTCATCAACTCCTATCTAACAGTAACAGCACCAAATGAGTGATGTATATCAAGGTCTCCCACGTTTCAAGGCTTGCTAGGTGTAGCTTCAATGTGCAGTCTACCACAGTACCTGTAGGCTACTCTGTGTGATTACCTGATCTGATTTAGGGTTTAAGGTTAGGATTTAGGATTAAGGTTTAGGATTCATAGTTTAGGGACAGACTGTATGGTAAAATGTAAATGGCAAGGTTGAGTGCACGCTAAAGTGGTCCCACTTGTTATTCCTTTTCAAGGTAGCCTTCAGTTGGTCATTGAATCAGTTCAATTTGTAACCAGGCATTAACCATGATGCAGTGTTCTGCAACTGGTATGTTGCGGCACACTGGTGTGCCATGAGACGATTCTAGGCGTGCCACAGTGTAACCTAAATATAATTTCTATCCTTATATTTTTAGCTCAGGTATGCAACCGAATTTTGGAAAGAATACAAGTGTACCGCAAGTGAAAAAAAGGTTGCAGAGCATTGCCATAGTGTATGTTGCTGTTGTGACAGTTAAAGGAGCAACAAGAATCAAACATGAAATATTGGGTGTGTTTTTACACTTGTCTTGGGTTGATCCAAGGATTCTAGTTGATCTTCAGTGAAAATTAGCTGAAAGAAGCTCTTTGGGTTGATTGTACTTGTAATTTACTGATTCAGTTTCATTACTCTGTGAAATGCCCAACCACGTGATTGTGTGGTGAGAAACTTGCTCCCTAACCACATGGTTGTGGGTTTAGTTCTAATACATGGCATCTTGTGTTGGTTTGTTTATGTCCATGTCACTTAACAGCTCAGTAAAAGAGGCAGATACAATAAGTACCAAGCTTTGAAAAGTAGGTATTGGGATTGATTCATTTGACCAAAGCCCTTCACGGCTGTTCCCCAGTAAGGCTACAGTTTAATGACAAACAAGCAAAAGATAAAACATATATATATATATATATATATATGCATGATGGGCTTCTTTCAATTTCCATCTACTAAATAGACTCACAGAGGAGGTGTGTGACTTAGTGGTTAGGGTGGTGGACTCATGATTGTAAGATTGTGGCTTTGATTCCTGGACCAGGCGGTACGTTGTGTTCTTGAGTAAAACATTTCATTTCATGTTGCTTCAGTCCACTTAGCAGGCAAAAATGAGTGATCCTGCGACAGATGAGTGTCCTGTCTAGGTGCGGAATATGTATACCACTGAAACCAGGAAACCAACCCTTATGAGCCTGGCATGGCTCTAGAAGGAAACATTTATTTTATTATTGAAATTTGAGTCACAAGGCTGTCTTAGGTTTATGGTAGAAGACACTTGCCTCAGTTTTTCCATGTTTGTTTTTGCTACCATACAGTACCATACCTCATTGAATCTTAATTTTCACTTGTAAAAGAGAATAATTTTAGTGAAATAATGATACCTGAAACATTTTCCTTCGTCTTTGAATATTTCCTACAACACCTCCATATTCCACAGGGGTACGTTTTACTGCTGTGTTGCAGACAAGGTCTTTCTTTTCTGTCAAGGGTCCACCTACATCACTTATGCAACCTTAGTTTCCATTGGGTGCATCGCATGTAATACCTTTCGTTCTCATTTTTTGCATATTGAGCATGGCCAATTCCAGTGTGATAGAATTCTGTCTTCCCTCTTGACTAAGATTTTTGCCTTTTGCTTGATTACTTTGAGGTTTTTTGATTCTAGATTTTGATTTCTTGTTTGGAATTTCCATCACAAAATATTTGAGGGCCAGGTCATTGACAGGAGGGGCTTGCATGGCTGTCACACCTAGTTTTCTTAGCAACCACCAAACTATATGGATCCCTAAGAAAGGCCTTTTCTTTGTGAATGTGAAGAATAGTGGCTTGTCTTTAGCTTATCAATATATATATATATATGCACACATACACATATATATGCATACTCACATACATATATATATGTCATCCCTGAACCACTGTAAAGGTATCTTTATGTGATTGCTTCACCTATATATATATATATATGATGATGATGATGATATATGTAGCCATCACATAAAGATACCTTTATGCTGCATCAGCGATGTCTTTAGGCTAAACAAATATCATACTATGCAACATGTTAAGGAAGCCTCTACATCAACCATGGGCAAACCCAGCAACCTGCCATTCTTACTTGTGTGGTCTGCCTGTGCATGCTCTATTTCAGTCTGCTTGAAATAGCCAGCTAATGTCCTTCAAATCATACCCTATCATCTTAAAAACAAAAGGGAAGAGACACATTTAATAATGTGACCCTAGATACCCTCGGTTTGAATAAAAGATGGTTGACAATAGCTGGAAATTTCTTTTTATTTGATTATTTAGTTTACTTGATCAGGATGTACATGTGTCGAAACAGCAGCAGAAAGTAAATATTTCACTTTAAAGACAGTAAACAATGGGTGAAGCCTGTTTCATATGATTTCAACACCACAACTTTAAAAGTAATGGAAGGCCGTTTTGCTGATGAAATCAGAATAAGACTGAAACAATATATGCAGTTGCCTCCCTTATTTGCTAGGCAAAGGATAAAAATGTTAATCATTGACTTAATAACTCAACTATTATTTTTCATGCAGATGATATCCCTGAAAGATTTCATCTTTAAACAATTCTATTTATCTACGTCTGTAAATGTACACCTCATGCAACTATCTCACCATTACTTTTATGAGTACAATGAAGGCTATAGTTTGTTGATGGCGTCTGAATAATGTCGAAACATTTTCTCACGCTATTTCTCATGACAGCAGGCTACGTTAAGGCACGTCCTTTTTCAATAATCATCTTAGAAAATCCAAGTGAAGTAACTTAATCTTCAAACTTCGTTCCAGTCGTTATTACTCTGGTACATCTACTTTCCTTTTTAGATTTCTATATAATTAACTCTTCGCCTGACCAAAGCATTTTCATGTCTTAAGCGTCCGTACATATTTTTAGGTTTTTAAGTTTAGCTCGTTTCCTACGTTCTAAGCAACATAAAGCTTTCCTTTCTTAAGTCTCAAGTTACTCTGATGGTTAAAAAAAAAATGACAATATGTACCATGTATGATAGTGGAAGCCAGGACAGGCAATATATTAACTCTAACAATAACTAAATATTTCAAAATATTTATCGCAGAGTCCATCATGATCTTCACCACTAAAAAATTCACGTTCGTATTTTCACTTTGATTCTCAAACGTTATCTTTCAAAAATATGTATCTTGTTATACAACCCCAGGTCAGAATGGAGTAGAACCATGAACAAAGGTATTCCGCCAATGACTATCTCGTCTTTTTGTGTCCTTTTTAGATTGTAAAGAAGGTATGAGGAGGGAGATCTGACTAGTCGAGTAACTGAGTCACCGTTTGCATGCATTTATTAGCGTCATAATCGTCGCGCCGGCATATATTACAGGTATTACTCCGTTTGTATATTACTCCCGTGCCCCCCACCGCAAGAAAAACAAACAAAAAAAAACTGAATTGAAACAAAAGACACAGATAAAAGACACGTTTATTCCGCAGTTATCTAACCTGAATACTTATACACACACACACACTCACGCATACATGAATATAATTGCGACTGACAACACGCACACATGCGCTTGCGCGCACCCGAGCATACGTAAACATAATTATAGCTATGACTGACAACATGCGCGCACACGCACAGCACGTTAACAACACTGCGATGCGCAAACCCTTCCCTCTGCTATGATTTCCCGTTTAGCAGCATAGACTGGCGCATATATATATATATCTATATATATATATATATATATTATACACACGCACAGTTTATTTTAAGAACACTTCCTTTCTGCTGTCAAGTTGTCTTTCATGTCCCGAATTATCCTTTCCTCTCCGTGCAACATTGTTTATATACATTTGCCGTGTATATATATATATATATATATATACACATACATACTTACATATTTTAAATAAAAACTGGTGTATATCCCTCCATTCGTTTTAGCTTCATCGGCCAATGCTATGCTGGGTCATAGTTAATATTTTTTCGGATACATTATACAAGTATCTGTTACACAGAAAACACTAAAATATCCAGTGTGTATATACGTATACATAAATTAAAAATTGTAATACATATTACACACAAACCATTCCATATTATGTGGATACATTATACGCACTCAAGCGCAGTATATACACATTCATATACACGCTCACACATTGTGCTTCGATTAGAACTCCGCCGTTTATGATATATATACACACACACATTCATTACACTAATTGCATAGTGATGCAGACGGTTAGTGTGTATATATATATATATATATATACATACACACACACACACACGCACGCTACCTATGTCACTACATATATATACATTGAAACGTTGGTTGGGAAGTTTCGTGAACTTGTCTATATACTCTCTTTCTTCCCCACAACGGAACCAACATACCCAGCAGCCATTTTGTCTTGAAGACAAGAATATCTTTCTACACACAAAATAAAAAAAAACTATCAATTTGCCTTTGAAAAATATATTTTCTCACGTCTGTAAATCCTTCCCGACATATCTAGGTTTCTATCCCAATTTTTTAAAAATAGATAATATATTTTAAATGGTAATTCAAAACCTTTAACTTAAAATTTTAGTTAATGATGTTATTTTAATAAATATGGTGTCAGATGCAATCGATCTTTAGACAGTTCGCAATCAGTTCAATGACCGATTCATTATCGATTTCTTTACAAGACCACGTATACGAAAAAAAAAAGCCCTCATATTTTTATTTATACAATTCCGTGGGATTTCATAGCTTTTTGTTTCATTTTATTTCCTCGAGTAAGCAAGATATCCAGTGCTGCGAGCCAGAATCGAAACCGGCTCCGTATTAATCTTTATCATACTATAGACATTTTCTGTATCTTTGTCTACCACTTCCTTCCTCCATTTCGGCCGCAGATTGTTTACATGTTCAGAACTTGTCACGAAAAACTATTTCCGTTTGTTTTTAATTAATATTTCACCCCTCCCCCTCTTATTTTAATTAGAGCATCCGCCAACGAACCAGTTGAAATAGCAGTCCACTGTCATTATAAATAGGATTCGTGACCCGAAATATATAATTACTTACTGTTTAGAGAGAGAAATTTAAAAAATGGTCACGTTTGGAACGCCTTTAATTGTAAGTCTGCTGGATCAGGTCTGACCGGGGGCTAAAAAAAAGAAAACCCAACCCAACTGTTACTAGGGAAAAGATTGAAGGCCACCACATCACGTTGCAATCGTCCTAATAGTATCCATAATTCAGCTAGTTTCGCAAATCCCGGAAAATTTATCTTATGCAAGAAATAAAGTAAAATTATCCCCGAAGACAATAAGACTTAACGAACCTTCATAGTCGCTAGAAATAGCAGCTAAATTGAGACTCTTCAAAGTCTTGTAAAAATATCCTTCTATTCTCGGTCTGACCTAGGGTTAAACAACAGCTATTAAGAATTAAATCACAACGCTAATGATAATCGTTTAACCCCACCACTATCAAAGGCATCCCAACCACGACCATCATTTATTTTCTTAGATCTAGCTGGTGTTTCTAGCAAGTCGTTACGTGGGTATCTCAGAGGCATATTAATATAACCCACCACCGCTTTTGCCTGCCTCGTCGCAGACCTACTCAGCGAATTGGGTCACCAATAATAAGTAAGCTATGCTGGTTGTTGCTGCCAATCAGGTCAGTCTAGTAGTATTCATCTTTAATATAAAAGGTATATGAACTAAAATACATATATAATGATGGCTATGTCTCAGCATGGCCCCAAATAGTGAAATGCGTATGCGTGTGTATATATATATATATACACTAGTATGGAGTCAGAAGCCCAGGCCTACTAAAAATAGCAGCTAAATCGCCCGTAAAGCATTACTCCCTAAATGAAGGTGAACAGACGAGACAGCAAATGTAGTCCATAATAATGTTAAAAATAAAGACAGGATGGCCATAATTGAAACGTCTATGAAAGGTGGCAGTAGGGGGCTAAACAGCCACATTAATTCATAAAGCTTTAGAAAATGAACGAAACGCCAAGTTTTCGCACAACCCCCCCCCCCCCCACCAGCGCTTACTATATCTTAAGGAAAATGGGTGGAGGTGCATATTAAAAAATATATATACGAAGTCCAAGGCTTTTATTGTTGCCATGCTAGCTAAACTCGTCTATTTGGATGGGTGGGAGAGAATCCACACCAACTGGCTATAATAGCTACTTCTCTCATTCATTTTCTTCCTCTTCCCTTCCCTCCCGTCTCTTTAAGCCTTCACATTTTATATACTCTCTACACCATTCAGTGCTATATACTTTCCACTTCTGTCATAGCAGCAGTAGTCGCTTGTTGGTTGGCAACTAGGGGGCTTCTTTCTACTGAAAAAAGCACAATAACACCCAGACATCACTTAAACAAGCAACCTCACCTTCATTCAGTCGACTTTCACTCATCTCCCCAGCCCCGTCAGCACCACCACCATCATCATCACTGCTACCAATTTCTTCTCATTAACACATTCACTTAGTTCAAACACGCCATTATACTAATAAAACCCACCATATCTCCTTAGCTGTGATCCAGTCGACCTGTGACTAGAAAATACGTGCCATCCGTGACTAAACTGAGACATTGATACTTCCTGGAGATTATCTTCGTAGCTCAAGCGTCATCGTTAGCCCGTGACTGATACGGTAGATCACAGAAAAACAATTGAATTTAATGTTATATACCTATACTAACTTGAATCTCGTTTTCTCCTTCCTTAATCCGGTTTATCCAGTACTCAGCGACATGTCTATATATACTTACACACACCTTCCTACTCTCCCTCCAACTCCTGCTACCATCTGCCAATTCACATATTTCAACAACTCCCACTCCAGTGGATCCAAGGTTTTCAGTCCAGACCATTCATTCACCCCATACCATTATCCCCCCCCCCCCTATCAAAATCCTATTTTGTCTTGCGTGACGTCACCACTAACCATTCTGCTACGTAAACCAATATATGTAAAGGCCCCACCTCCAATGCACAAGACACTCCTATTAGGAGCATGTACACAAACTACTGTAATGAGCTATGAGGGGAAGCCTTCTACGGTGGTCACTCGACGTGCAGAAAATAACAGCTGATTCCTCCGTAAACTTACTGATAAGTCCTCACGCAGATGGTCGTGATAGGGCTTTGGTATCTTAGATTCAATTTAATCAAGCCATGTATCTTTGTTCCTTCAAGTAACTTTTGCTACAGCTGCAGTCATTTATCACTAATCTAACCTGTCGAAGCAAACACGGGTGTTCACTCGCTTTAAAGATTTGAATATATCTATATTATTGGGTTGAATGACAATGGATCGGTCAGTATCAAACCAAAATATTTGACTGGTACTTACTTGTCTGTGATAAATACTAACCCAAACCCTTTGTCTCCCCAGCCAAATAATCCGCTTTCTCCAAACCAAAATATTTGACTGGTACTTACTTGTCTGTGATAAATACTAACCCAAACCCTTTGTCTCCCCAGCCAAATAATCCGCTTTCTCCTTCTGTCAACCAAAACAGGTTTGCAGCCATGTCGTCATCACCAACGGCAAAGAAAACAGCAGACGGTGTCACGGAACCAGTGAAATACTCGCAGAGTAAAGCTGCCTCCTGGAAATCTTTGGACACGTTCAAAAAACCACACAGCGACCGACTCAAAATCGAACCCTTCGTCGTGTCGTTCAGCATCTCTGTGCTCCTTATATACTTCGCTTTCTTAAGGGAAGAGAACGACCTGGACTTGGAAATGGACAAGACCCTGTACCAGAGGATCCCTGCCTTGGAGAAGACTCAGTTGCAGATGCAGATTCAACAGAACAAAAAGCAGGGCATAGAGAATGCAGCATTACAGAAACGACTGCAAGAGGTAGAAGCAGAAATTAAGAAACGAAAGTCAACTCCCACCCAATAAATTATTGCTCAAACTTACCACATTCGTGCCTTGGTTTATTCATTATTTGGGGCCCTTATCTCAGTAGTTAGTCTAGGGCAACAATTTAACCCTAGGAATTTGAATCAACGGCCCAGTCACCGGAAAAAGGAGGGTCGGGGTTTATTATATAGCTAGTGATGAATGAAATGAGTTCCTGGGTCATGCCATATCTCCCGGCTGCTAGCAATATAGGTTTTGTTAAAAGACGTGGGGGATAAAGTGACAACGCTCAGGGTGAAATCCTTACAAAAGCAATATTTTAGAAATTGGCAGTAAAAACACAATCCAAGACTTATATGTACAGTGTATGGACCAAAAAACTTTTATTATGAAGCTATAGTGAGATGCAGTACAGTGAATGTAAAGAGACAAGGACAAAAAAGTGGGGTGTACAATTTAAATTAGTTGGGGAGAGGGGGTAGAGCGAGCAGGGTTGGGTGGAGAGAATAGTGTGTAAAGATGATGGTAGAGTCTAGAGACTCCTTTCGGGGGAGAAAGGATGCAACTTTTTCCTTAAAGAAAAAAATGTGGACTAACTTAAAATAGGTTGCTCTTATTTGGGGGGAGGGTCTAAAATGGAGCGGGGGGAAAGGGATTAGCAAAAAGGGCGTAGTCAAGGGAGGGTTGTTTGTAAACAAGACCCCCAGACATTATTACACACTAAGTTGGGATGGGGGGAGGTACATTAAAATTATAGGAAAATATAGAAACAAAAATAAACGACTCCAATGGAATAAATAAAACCCCAAGTTTCCTTTGACCCTCAATTTTTTTCTTCTTCCAATGTAAATTTCAAAACACTGATGGAGGTTTTTTTTTTACGTGAAGAGTGAAGGAGGAGGAGGAGGAGGAAAACAAACCTCATGGGACACGGGGGGAAAGGGGAAGATGGCGGCGACAGAGGAAGCTTGGACAAAAAAAGAAACGAAAATACATCTTTCCAAAATAATTATACCAATGGTCTACATGGTCTTTATAAAAAAGTTTTATGTCCTAATATGAAATATTACAAAATGATGACATGAAAATGGTACTTGTATTCATATTATTATTATTAATGGTCAGTAATATATGAGAGAGAAAGATAGAGTTGTGTGAAGAGTGGCGTGTTTTTTTTTTTTGTATTTTTCTTGTATACAATTGGTGTGATTAAGTGGTGTGTTGGTTGGGGCAAAGGTAGTAGTGTGGTGTTTTTATGCCCGTTCTCCTCGAATTCTTCTGGCCAGCTGAATGTCCTTGGGCATAATTGTTACCCGTTTGGCGTGAATGGCACACAAGTTGGTATCTTCAAACAAGCCGACCAAGTAAGCTTCACTGGCTTCCTGCACGAGCACAAAAGGAAAAAAGTTAGTCTCAGTTAAAAAAAAAAAAAAAAAAATTTAATACATTTAATTATCACAAGATCTTGGTTCTAAAATGCATTAAAAAAACTAGACGTGAAACCCTAACTTAAGACTAAACAACATCACATTCGTTTCCTGTCCCTCCAGCAAACGATCGTAAATAATAATTACACAACGAATCAGGCAGAAAGCATTAAAAAGGAAGAAATGTATTAAAACAGTATGTAGACATACAGCCTACATCATGACTCCAAATGTTATATTTCGTTCATTAAACCAACGGCAAAATATAGTCACATCAAAATAATTTGATAATTACATCTTACAAGCAACGAAAAACATTAAAAAAAAAAAAAACGTCGAAATTAATTTCTAATAAAATTTAAATTGTTCGAAACCGATTCACGTCAGTTGTGTATCGATGTCGCTACAATTTCACGTTAAATGTGACGATCCTTCAGGTGACACCAATTTTACCTGTGTTGCGTATAATATATATGTATATGTACATATACACGCACACTAATAACAAGATCAAAAGCCGTCCGTCTTACCTGTAGAGCACCGATAGCAGCACTCTGGAAACGCAGATCCGTTTTGAAATCCTGTGCGATTTCTCGAACCAAACGCTGGAATGGCAACTTCCTGATGAGCAACTCAGTGGATTTTTGGTAACGTCTGATTTCTCTCAGAGCGACGGTACCAGGCCTGTAACGATGTGGCTTCTTCACGCCACCTGTAGACGGCGCACTCTTTCTGGCAGCCTTGGTGGCCAGCTGCTTCCTCGGAGCTTTACCTCCGGTAGACTTACGAGCGGTCTGCTTTGTACGAGCCATTAGTAATTATTTTTTTTATTAATCGTCGTCAGAAGAATTGCTGCGGCTGCAATGAAACAAACACATACACTGACTCGTTGCGCGCACAGCGTGGCGGGTTTATATAGCAACTGGTCCTCGGCGCATGCGCACTGGCCAGACTAAACAATGGTAAAGAGGAAAGACAAGGATACTAAACGATACTAGCTTCGATATATATATTCTCATCTATTATATACATATAATATATACACACACATATACATGTATTTATAGTTGATGTTTAACAATCAACGTTTAATATACACAATTTTCAGCCTTCAAATACCATTCCCCCCCCCTTTCTTTAATTTATAAATCGACAGCACAATTCAGAATATTTATAATCCATGAATTGAAATATAACATGGAGCAATGGCGATTTCAAAATGGTTTATCAAGTCTTAGGTCTATTCGATTTTCAAAGGAGCCATTATTTCTCTTAAACCATGCAGCATAATTAAGTAACCAAAATTTTATGTTTCACATTAAAATTTAAGGCAATTACAAAAATTAAAAAAAAAAAAAAAAAAATTTCCATTTTTCAATTTATATAAAAATTTAAAATTGTGTCGAGAACTATGGTTACATATGATAAAAGCCATCAATAAAAACTATGATAATAATCTTTCGCTAAAAAAAAATATTTCTAAATCTGACAGCCTCAAAAAATACTTGAAAGGACGAACTAGGAAAAAATATTAGACAATATGGCTTCGGTTTATAGTGGGAGGTCGGAGGAAAAAGAAAAAAGAAATCGTTAGGACTTAGGAAAAAAAAAAAGTAATTTCTGATTTCACATCTGGCTCGTCAATTTTGTAACAAACCAAGTCCAAATTCAGAAATTCTGTTTAAAAAAAATACATATAGTTAATCTAAGAAATCTATGAGATATGACTTGATAATTATACATAGAGACATGGGGCTTTTATTTAATTACAAGAGTTGAAAGCGTTTCTCAAATATTTTCTTCGTGGAAACGCTTTTATTTTTCCTCGTCCAAATAATAATAGTATATGATAAACATGGGGAAAAGAAAAACAAAGAAAAAATGGGGGAATTAAAACTAAGGTGAACAACAAGAACAGAGATATTGAGTGACGACCGACCTAGTTTTTGAAAAAGGCTTTTTTCTAAAAAGAAAGGAATATCTTAGACTTCTTGCTATAAATAGTCAACAACGACTGCTGCAGCAGCAAGCAAGGCACCATTCCACCAAAGAGAGAATTGGTCGGAAATATATAGATATCTAGTTGAGAATCAAGAAACTTCATGATGTTGTGTATAGATAAATGTTGGTCTTTATTTCTAGTGTGGAGTGGGTTAAGAGAATAATAATAAATAAAGCGAGTGGAGAGAGGAAAAAACTGACTGCAGCGGTTTCTCATGACTATAAACAACAATCAATATGGCGGGAGTCACACGGAAAGCACCAACTCTATATTTTTCAACTTTGGGCCGAATTTTTCTAATGAAGAAAGAATTAAAAAATGACTACAACCGCAGAGGAGTAATTTTAGGACATTCCTACATTGGAAACGAAGTAAATATAAACAAAGCTACTTACATTATTTCCTGGGATAGAAATTATAGATTCAAAGTCAAAGTACAACCTCGAAGAATACAACCTTAATAGATAGAATAGCTCATTAGCGTTATGACCATGTGATGTTACGTAGGAGAACGTCATTGGATAAGCTATTCGGCTTCCGATTGGTTATCAAGCAGCCCATTTCATTGGACAGTTTAAGAAATAACACGCATTAACGATTGGATAGAAATTGGCGCTTTTCATTGGTGGAGTATATTGGCAGCCGCTTGAGCCGATATTTCTTAATTTTTTAAAACAGTAGACGTCAAAATACTTTATATCTAAGAAGTGAATTCATGTGCTACCTTGAGCATTTCACCAATGTCTTCAGGAATGGACATTTATTTACAGAAAAACTTTTTTTTTTATAAGAGACAATTAGCCATACTTACTCATTTCCCTTAGTTTCAAAATATTTATTTATTCTCAACATATGTAAATCTCTGAACAACATTTGTTACAGCAGGAAATTTGTTAAATAATGAACATATTTTCGGTAAAGATAAGTCAGATACCAAATATGCAGGAACCTGTCGCACATTTAAAAATAAATTACAGATCCGGAAATATGAATTATATAATGATATTAAATATTTCCCAAAATAACTATCTTTAAACAGTATATTTATTGGTTTGCGCACACTATCTGTAAACCAAAAGTTTGTCAAAGTTTAAATTTGTTGCTGTATACAACCCACATGCTTTTGCAAATACGCGATCGGTCGACCAAATTTCACACAATTACACAGCCTATCATCTTAATGAAAAGAAAGGCATTGAATGATGTCATGAATACACTTTTATACTATTTTATTGGTTTCAGGCTCTGGGCTGTAGTCTTATTGGAACACAAAAATGACGAAGGCTAGAGTTGGATTCATGATCCTAGGCCAGGTTGATCACAGCTGACTTAAGCTACACAAGCCTCTACATGGTGGGTCACATCACCTGCTGTAAATAACTGAATCTTCCTTAAATCACATTCCTTTATCTTAAAATAGGAAGGTCATATTAGATTAAGTAATCATAAATATACTATGTCCGAATATAGACGAGATGGTCACAGTTAGAAGGACTCTAGGTTTTAAGCAACAACTCATAAGAGTATGAGCCAATAAAAGAGCAACTAAGTGGTCATTTGACTTGCTAGAAATAGAAACCAAGTCTCTGACAATTACACCATGCCTTAAAAACAGGAAAAGTGTTCTATAAATACTTTAATACATTTCCTGTTTTAAGCAAGTGGTATTGTTGTTTGGAGACTTAGCGTCTCTTGAAAATAAATACATTTAAAACTTCACACACTGCTATTTTTGCTAGACATACAAGTGCCAACCAGCTGGTGGTCAATTAAGCCACCCACCTAATAGAGCTCATCCAATGTTTGCTGGCCAATTTCACTGACGATGACTAAGTTTGACCAGAAACACGCAGTAAGATCGAACACAGAACTATAAGACTGCAAAACTGCAAAACAAATTTCTTAATCTCATGACCGCGCCTGCTATGAAGATTTGTTTGAAAACTATTTTGTGAGGGGAATTAGAGAGGAAATTCCAGGCATAGAAGCTCAACCTTGACGTGAGAGCCTTTTCCCTACTTATAAGTAGGGAAAAGGCTCATGGCATCAAAGAAAAGGCCTTGCTCAATATGTAGAAAATGACTAGGTATAAATTCCATGTACTGTTCCCATTGTAAGCTATGGACACAAGTGTGGTGGAGTCATAGGCAGGCTAACAGAGATCATATACTTCACACATGATAGATTTACTGGAGCAGTACACACAGGAAACAAATTCCCTAAAATGTCTGGATAGCTCACTAGCAGTAGCTGATAGTATATCTGTTACCTATGAGATATAAGTAGCAAGGGAGATGGTTACTCTGGAAGTTTAGCCAAAGCAAGATAAGGTTGGAGAAAGTTCAGGGAGCTACTACCACTGTTGGCAACAGAGATCTTTTCCCTCAGAGTGAAAAAGCAGATTGTAAGATGCTTATATTAGAACTGTGGAGGCGCAATGGCCCAGTGGTTAGGGCAGCAGACTTGTGGTTTCAATTCCCAGACCAGGCGTTGTGAGTGTTTATTGAGCGAAAACACCTGAAGCTCCACGAGGATCCGGGAGGGGGGACCCTGCTGTACTCTTTCACCACAACTTTCTCTCACTCTTTCTTCCTGTTTCTGTTGTGCCTGTAATTCAAAGGGTCAGCCTTGTCACACTGTGTCATGCTGAATATCCCCGAGAACTACGTTAAGGGTACACGTGTCTGTGGAGTGCTCAGCCACTTGCACGTTAATTTCACGAGCAGGCTATTCCGTTGATCGGATCAACTGGAACCCTCGACGTCGTAAGCGACGGAGTGCCAACAATATTAGAACTGCATTGCAACATGATAGTGAGACAGGCCTTGAATCTTGAAGACTTGAAAAAACTGGAAAGAAATGAACCCAGTATGCTCCACTGAATACGAATGAACCTGACCGACATATTACAAATGTGCTGGTAGAAAAATTGGCAGAAGAGAAATCAGATGCAGTGTGCAAAAAAAAAGAAATGGATATATGAGGACAACTGTATAAAGAAATGCCACTCATTTAATATGGATAGAGCTTGCAGAAGGGGAAGATCTAGAAAGACATGAGACGAAGAGGTGAAGGCTGGTCTCATGATTTTGAGCTTCACAGAAAAGATGACTGGTGATACGTGGTTCTGAAGAAGACTCAACTAAACTAAGTTCGGGGAAGCATTGTGTATGCGCGTGTTTATGCATAACTAGGCCCTTCGCCCTTTCCTCCTCAAGACATCTCTCCATCACCTCTCTAACAGCAGCTTTTCCTTGATACCACTAATCTTTCTCACTACATGGAACAGTTTCACTTGATATCCATTCTCTCATGCTTAAAACTGTCTTCTCCACCCATACTCTACACTGATCGACCCCTTTGGCCACCAGATTATCTCTCCTCTTTCTCCACCACCATATATCTCATTCTCCCATATAACGCAGGTATGGGCAACCTTTTTTGAAGTGGACCGCATGAGATATGGCTCACCATCAAACAGGCTGCACTACTAAAAGAATTAACCCTTTCGATACCAACGTGCTTGAGATCACCCCTGATTCTGTGATATAAAGTTCATGCATAGGTACAGGCGTGGCTGTGTGGTAAGAAGCTTGCTTGCCAACCACATGGCTCCAGGTTCAGTTCCACTGCATGGCACCTTGGACAAGTGTTTTCTACTTATAGCCTCAGGCCAACAACAGCATTGTGGAGTGGATTTGGTAGACAGAAACTGAAAGAAGCCCATCATGTGTGTGTGTATATATATGGTGTGTATATGTATATCTATTTGTGTGTATCTGTCTGTGTTTGTCCCACCACCGCTACTTGACAACCGGTGTTGGTGTGTTTGTATCCATGTAGCTTAGTGGTTCAGGACAAGGGCTAATAGAATAAGTCCCAGGCTTAAAAAGGACGTACTGGGGTCAGTTCAATCGACTAAAAATTTGAGGTGGTGCCCCAGCATGGCTGTAGTCTAATGACTAAAATGAGTAAAAAAATAAAAGATAAATTAAAAACTTCCATTAAAATTCTATGTTAATAACGACGAAGTTATTTTAGTAATTTCTTCGTTATTTCTAAACTAATTGAAATAAAGGCAGTGTATTTCAACAGAGGGTAAAGGGTAAAGACCCCCTTTGGTCATACATGACCATGGGACTGCACCCAGAAAGTTCCCCCCCCCCCCCAAGGCACAAGTCCAGGCAAGGTTGTTTATGGAAGACCAGCAGTCACCCATGCATAACAGCTTCCTCTCTCCATGCCACCGATGTTATCCAAGGGAAAGGTAAAGGCCAATACAGCTTGGAACCAGTGACATCATAACTCATTTCTACAGCTGAGTGAACTGGAGCAATGTGGTATGGGAATCACACTCACTACAACATGATTGTGAGCCTGATGCTCTAGCCACTGAGCCATGCACCTTCACATTTCAACAGAAATATGGTAACAAAAAGGGATTAAGGTAATTTTTCCTTAGTTTTTCAGGCCATAAGCTGCTGTCCATGACTGAGGCCATTGATTTGTTTAAAGTTTTAGAGAAACTGCTTGAAATTGAAGAAATGAATTTGTATTATTGTTGGACAGCAAAAATAATTTTTTCTCTTTCCCCACAAAATAAACAAACAAATAAAAAAAAAAAAAACGAAACGTGAATTAAACTAGGTTTTGTGTGCCAGAAGTGTGATACTCCATGGAACTAGGACAATAAGGTAACAGAGAGGGAGACAGAGAATATTCCTAGCATCTAACAAGAAATAAGTTGGTTACCCTGTTGTGTAGGAAAGTTGTTGTTTAGTCTCCCAAGTAAGCTTGGATTTAGCAAATCTGTGACCAAAGATATTCCAACCATGACCATCCAATCTCATCTTCTAACACTGTATCCGTGACTACATTGCCCAATGTAGCCTTCCTTTTCTGTTTTTTTTAAAAAGGATTTGGCTTCTATTTCTAGTTGGTCAAGCAACCACAAAGAAGTTTGGTGGTCTGTTGTCGGCTTGTGTCATAAAGCTTTGTGATCGATGGTAGCCAGGAAAAAGATGGGCTAAGAAAGATACAGAAGAGAATTATTAGATATAACCTTAGAATAGCAATAACAGCCTCGGGAAACTCAACAAACAAATGACAAAAACAAAATCTGTGATACTTTGAAATGACTTAACCCTTTGGTATTTAAACCGGCCATGATAGGCCCAAGTATTCTACCTATTTTATGCTCAAACTGGTTAGATCTGGCCTCTCACACCTACCCTATAATGTAATTCTAAAAAGGTCAGAAGGGAGTACAATTCCAGGAGAAAATGGCATAATAACATTATTTAGAAGGGCGCACTTCTTTTCTAGAGGGGCATATGCCTCTCAGGCACACCCCACCTCCCTTGGATTTGGCAGATTAATCTGAATGCTAAAGGGTTAATCTTCAGTTACCAAAGACTAACAAAGAATTTCTGGCTTATTTTAGCATAGAATAACAGATAACGATAATTTCCATCATCATTGTCATTATTTTAATGTTTACTTCTCCATGATTGCAAGGTTCGGACAGAATTTGTTGAGACAGACTGGATAAACTTCCTATTGCCAACCCTCACCAGTCTCCAAGTAAAGTAATATTTCCCCATGACCCAACATGTTTTTCATGGAAAATTGGAAATGCAGGATGCTGCTTGTTTGACAGAGATGCTCGTTTACAACCAGGGGCAGACTAAGAGTATTAAGGGCCGTCGAGCATAACTGTTTACTGGGTCCCATTGAATGTGTGTTTTAATAACAGAGTTAACATGCAGAGTGCAGGCCCCTCAGAGCTCTGGGCCCTCGGGCAGTGCCTGATTGACTGACGGCTCAGTCCGCCCCTGTTTACAACTATTGTGTAATGTCAAGGTAAGAAGACAGTAACACAAACACACATACATATGTGCACACACACACACAATGAGCTTTTTTCAGTTTCTGTCTACCAAATCAACTCACAAGGTTTTGGTCATCCCAAGGCAATAATGAAAGACACTTGCCCAAGATGCGACATAGTGGGACTGAACCCAAAGCCACATGCTTAGCAAGCAAGCTACTTAACCACACATCCACACCTACACCGATATGATATAGAACATTAAAAAAAAAGTACCATCCAGTGTGCTATTTTAGTTTCTCAACCAATTCTTCTGTAAAGGTAAGGTAAAATTACCCTTCGGTCACGAATAACAATGGGATTGCACCTAGAAAGTTATTCTCTGAGGCACAAGTCTGGGCAAGGTTGTTTACGGAAGACTAGCTTCCCCTCTCTGTGCCACTGATATTATCCAAGAGAAAAGTAAAATCCGATACAGCTTGGCACCAGTGATGTCGCAACTCATTTCTACAGCTAAGTGAACTGGAGTAATATGAAATAAAGTGTCTTGCTCTAGAGCACAACACACAGCCCGGTCCAGGAATCGAACTCACTACCTCATGACTGTGAGTCCAGTGCTCTAACCGCTGAGCCATGCACCTTCTTATATATGTCTGAATAAAAGGCAGAATTATTTCAGCTAAAATGTCTTAGATGATAATAGATCTACACACCGACAAGGAGCTTAACTACACCACTCCTCCTTGTATGGTTGGTTGGTAGATATTAAAAAAGAAATCAAATAACAACCTTCATTCTAGTTATCTATGATCAAGGAGATGTTAACTTTGTCATTATTAAAGTTAATGTATGGAACATAAATTAACATGAAATTTTGATGAGAAGTTTTAAATAAGACCACTTTATGAGGGGTTGTGAAAAGTTCCTGGTTCTGGGTAAAAGAAAATACAGAAGGATCAGTTAATTATGATTTTATTGAACATATTCCCCTTTCAGATATTCACACACTTATTGCAGTGGTCCTTCAGTTTTTCTAAGACCTGTAAAAGAACTCGGAAGGTTGGGCCTCCAACGAGGCTTTTCATGATACCCTTAAAGCCAGGAACTTTTCAGCAACCCCCTTGTAAAACAAGAACCTGTACCACAGAATCAAGGGCAGTCACAGAAGGTTTGATATCAAAAGGGTTAAACTCGGAAAACAATTAAGCAATATTACTCAAGAATTTGCAAGTGAGAGGTGTCAACTAACTCAACAAACAAGACAGGAACAATGTTAGTCTGTTAAATTGAAGAAGCTAAAATAACCAGTTAAACTTGTTCTGGTTTGTATTTAACAGTGAATAATGTAAATAGAAATGAGATGATTTTAAAGATTAGAGCCTAATTAGTAAGGTAAATTAACACAGTCACGTTATATAGTAATGATTAGTGTCTCCTGGGGAGTCACTTGTCATATGTTCCGATTATATGTAAGACGCATCTTCTTCAGATATGACTATTGCTCTACTTAGAAAGCTTCTACATGGCTGCTAGAAATAGCAGCCAAATCTCCATTGAATCACACTCTACTGTTTTAAATAAGGGAAGAACACGTTAGATAATGTAGTCTTAACCCCTAAAAAAGATGGGATGATCAAGGGTTAAATGTGCTTGACCGTAAGTCTGTCTGTTTTAATTAAGAGTTGATTTAAAATTAAACAACTTATTCCAGCAAAGACACCTCTATGTGGCTGCTCGATCTACTATAAACAGCAGACAAAATCCACTTGAAATCACACCTTATTGCCTTGCATAAAGAAAAGACAGTTGGATCATATAATTTTTATGTATCCCTAAAAAGGAAGGATGGCCAAGGCTTCTGATCACAGGTCTGCTTAAGCAAGGTTGATTTGAATCTAAAGATCTGTTTGCTTCAGTGAGGGTACTGTCATATGATCATCCGACCTGCTAGAAACTGCAGCCACAAATTGCACCCTACTGCTTTAACCCTTTTGTTACCATTTTTCTGTTGAAAAACACTACCTTTGTTTGGATTAACTTAGAAAATAATGAAGAATTTAGTATAATAACTGTCATATTAAATTAGTATTTGGAACATAATTTAATCTGTAATATTAGTTCCAAATTTTGGCACAAGGCCAGCAATTTCAGGGGAGGGTTAAGTCGATTACATCAACCCCAGTGCTCAACTGGTACCTATTTTATTGATCCCAGCAGAATTTCAACTAGGAATGTAAAAACAAATGTAAAAAATGCAGCTAAGCATTTCACCCAGCATGCTAATGGTTCTGCCAACTCACTGCCTTAATTTAATATGAAATATTAATAGAAAGTTTTAATAGGAAGGGCATCCAGCTGTAGAAACTCTGCCAGATCAAATTGGAGCCTGGTGTAGCCATCTGGTTCTCCAGTCCTCAGTCAAATCGTCCAACCCATGCTAGCATGGAAAGCAGATGTTAAACGATGATGATGATGATGATGATGATCCCTTTAGAAGAAGAATTTTGTATCATAGAAACAAGGGCAGGGTCAGGCATGTTAGTCTCAAAATAGTTAAAAAGAAAAAGGAGACATTGGACAATGTAGTCCTAGATAGACGAAAAGCTGTGATGATGGGATGGTTGAGGTTGGTATGATTTGGATCATAGGTAGGTCTGCTCAAACACAGCTAACCTGAGGCTAAATGAAACAAACAACTTGTTCCAATTTGCACCAAAATAATAACTAATAATTCAACATGGTAAATGGTTACAGTGGAGAACCAGCTGAGAAGGTATAGAGACTTCTAAAAGATTCGGACTTCCATAGGTGCAGGCAATGGCCGCGTGGTAAGAAGCTTGGTTCCCAACACATGGTTTTGGGTTTCAGTCCCAATGCATGGCACCTTGGGCAAGTGTCTTCTACTGTAGCCTCAAGCTGACCGAAGCCTTGTGAGTGGAATTAGTAGATGGAAACAGAAAGAACCCCATTGTGTATGTGTGTACGTGTGTTTTCATGTTAGTCCCCACGCTGCTTGAAAACCTCTGTAACTTAGCAGTTTGGCAAATAGAATAAGCACCAGGTTTTAAAAAGCAAGTACAGGGGTTGATTTATTCAGCTAAAACTCTTCAAGGAGATGCCCCAGCATGACCACAGTTCAATGAGTGAAACAAGTAAAAGATAAAACCCTGTAATTCAACCTGATAAACCTAATGGGTAGAGAAGAAGGAGAACCACTTGTGAAGGTACACAAACTTCAAAAGATTTAGACTTTCACAACAATTCAGCTACTGTTATTATAGAAAAAAAAAAAAAGTGGATTAAAAAAAATTTATTATCAGAATTCACATTTCACAACAATGTCCATGCACTAATTTCTTATCTTGCCAGATAAAACTAGTTCAATAATTCTATTGATTATAGACTCGGTGGAAAGCATTTATAAAAAAAAAGTCAGAAGTTTGTTACACTTAGAAATGTCTTGAATGAACTATTTTGAATACTGCATGGACTTAGCATTAATTTAATGTTCTTTGTGAATTGTGTAACAAGCGAATATTTGCCATGTGTAAGGTCACATGCTCAAACTTGAATCAAACCTACAGTCAAATATATTTTATATATGATTTTCTAAGGGGTGGAGGCACACGGTTTAGTGATTAAGGCTGTTGCATTCATGATCGTAGTTTCAATTCTTGGATCAGGCAACAACACATTGTTCTTGAGCAATCATTTCACATTGTTTCAGTTCACTCAGCTGGAAAAAATGAGTAATCCTGCAATGGACTGGTGTCCTGTCCAGGTGGGGAACATATAAACCAGGAAACCAGCCCTATGAGTCTACATGACTTGGCAATGAACTTTACTTTTTAATTTTACTTTCTAAGGGACTGTGGTCTATTGGATAAAACAAATTAAACATGTTCCCTTTTAACTGCCGATTACTGTTCATCTCGCAGACTTCTACACAGAGTGGACTTTGCTAAAGGGACCCAAAAGCTAAGTAGTTTGATGTTAAACCAGATAAGATCGATTCTACTACAGATACAGCTTGTCTCATGGAGTTCCACACAGTACATGTTTAACCCTTCTGTTACCATATTTCTGTAAAATAACTGAGTCATCATAAAGCCGGTGCTTGAAACATAAATAATGTGGAATATTGATGGTTTAAATTTAGATCACTTGAAAATAGGAAGGTTGTATTAGAAAATCAGGTCTGCTCTAAAGTGGGGTTGATATAGAAAGGGGCCAAACTAGTTTCATTTATAATACTTGAAGGATTTGGTAGAAGACACTGGAATCAGACTTGGATCTACACAGCCATGCTTGTATAGGAATGTGTATTTTCGTTAGTGATATAATAACACTTTATACAGACTTCACTCTGCTTTATAAAACAACAACAACAAGCAGATATTAAATGATGATGATGATGATGATAAAGCAGATAACATTCTATATAAGGAGTTATTACATCACTGGTAAAAATACACATTGCTAAACAGGCATGGCTATGTAGCAATAGCCAGCATACTCTCAGTTCCATTCAAGAAATGGTTTTCACACTTCAAGGAAGGGAAATTCAACCTCACAGACTGCCCACATTCTGGCCAACATGTTCAGTTCAACGAGGATTGGTTGAACGAAAACATCCAAAAGGATCCACACCAATCCACCAGGAAACCAGTTCAGGAGATGGGATGCTCTCAAGGCACCACAACTCATCACATTCACTCAATGGGTAAGGCCTTGTGGTTTCTACCATCAAGGCATTGACAAGCTAATGGAACATTGACAAGAAGTTGTAAACAATGAAGGAGAATACATATTTGACTGGTTTGTTAAAATTGTTCTTGAAAAAAAAAAAAAAAAAAGGATCAACCCTTTAACATTCAACTTACTTCATATTCTTTTGAATTAATCACTCATAATCTTCTAGTTTTAAAATTTTGATGATATGATTGTGTATTTTTAGAATGACATTGTAGGGTAGGTGTGAAAGGCCAGATCTGGCTGGTTTAAACAACAAAAAAAAACAAGTAAAATATTTGGGGCAGATATGGCCAGTTTAAATGCTAAAGGGTTAAAATAAATAGAAAAAATTTTATCTGACAGCTCAATACTACAAGGAAATAACATTATGAAACAAACAGATGTAGTTTAAAACCATACCAAAAGACTTAAATAAAGGGATTTACCTTAAAGCTCAGTAACTCTAATCAGACAAATATTTTTAGTGGCATGTTGGTGCTTAATCCCAAGTCAACCCTGAATGAGTAGATCTATGATCAGAGGCTTTCCATATATGACCCTACAGCCTTGTCTTTTGATAGGACACAGACATAGGAGCTCGGTGCAGTTATGCCCATTTGTCGGTTCCTGTTGAACTGTTCAACCTATGCCAGCATGGAAAAAAAGAGACATTAAATGATGATTATGATGCCTCCTATTAAAGAGATTATTGACAAAATGTTGGCTTCAATGTACGAGAACCTAATCACAGACTCTAAAGAATTTATCACTTAAAAAAAAAAAATGCAAGCATTAGCTGGAAATTCAATCTATTTTCATTGTTTAAATGTTTTAGTATATCACCATTATGCTATTAGCCTGTACTAACCTTTCCCTGTTGTTGAAAAAAAGTTGGGAATGAAAGTTGTTTTGTAATAAGCACTTAAATAAATAAATTAAATGAATTGATATCCGTTTTTTTTTTTTTTTAAACATTTGAAAATTCCTATCATTCTTGAGTTATGATCAAATATTAAAAAAATGTTTTTGAAATCAAATAGCCAAGCAAGTAAGGAAGGAGTGGGGGGTGCAGTTCTATAACAATCTCATTCGGCAGAGGTTGATAGTTAATCAAAATGACATGATAATTATACATTTAAATAAATCAATAAAAAATTTTATTGCAAAAAAAGGAAAGAAGGCACTCCATATTAAAAAAAACAAAATCAATAATATTATCACAATATTTTGTTAATCAAAATACTTTCTTCTATTCCTAAACTATGACTAAGAAATAAATAATATTAGTCATTTTTTAAATAATTTTGTTATGAAAGATGGAAGACTAAGTAACCTTCATATGCACTGTTGGTTTATATGCTTTGTTTAGGTGGAGGATCACTAATCAAACCACTCACACACACACAGATAGATAGATAGATAGATAGATAGATAGATAGATAGATAGATAGATAGATATAGATATATAGGCAATAAGCACAGTCCTGGCTGTGTGAAATTTGCTTCCGAGCCATATGGTTCCAGGTTCAATCCCAGTATGTGGCACGTTATGCAAGTGTTTTCTGCTATAGTCCCAGGCTGACCCAAGTCTTGTTAATGAATTTGGTAGGCACTAGTCATATCTGTCCCAAATATTCTACCAGATCTGCCCTCTCATACCTACCCTACAATGTTATTCTAAAACTACATGTTCACAACATTCAAATTTCGAAGCTATGAGATAACGTGTGGTTAGTTCAAAATAATGTGAATAGATAAGCAATACAAAGAGTTTTGTGCCAGTGCCATGCAAAAAGGACTCATGCTGGCACCATGTAAAAGCGCACATGCCAGTGTCGTGTTAAAAGCACCCAGCATGTACTGTAAAGTGGTTGGTGTTAGGAAGGGCATCCAGCTGTAGAGACCACCAAGCCAAATCAGACTGGAACCTGGTGCAGCTTGCCAGTTCTGGTGAAAACGTCCAACCCATGCCAGCATGGAAAACAGACGTTAAAGGATGATGATGATGATGATGTCTGGCAGAGTAATCTGACTACTAAAGGGTTAAGTGACCACATTGAAACTGCTCTCCTCAGCTCAAGTTGAGGTAGTCGTCAAGCAATGTGATGAATGACAGCTATTTATTTGTGATAAACCTGCAGCATTGATTTTTTCTGCCTCTGACAACACATCATCAACTTTTTATCTCATTTAATAATCAATACTGTCAACCATCATATAAAAGTTTAAGCATTTTTATAACAACATCAACAAACATGAAATCAATTGTTTTTCGGCTTGCGAAGACCTGTTGGGGCGAGCGAAAGCGAAATCGTGATGGCACCTGTGCCCAGCGTCGCCTTCTTGGCACTTGTGCTGGTGGCACGTGTAAAGACATTCGAGCGAGATCGTTGCCAGTGCCGCTGGACTGGCCCCCGTGCAGGTGGCACGTAAAATACACCATTTTGAGCGTGGCCATTGCCAGTACCACCTGACTGGCCTTCGTGCTGGTGGCACGTAAAAGCACCCACTACACTCACGGAGTGGTTGGCATTAGGAAGGGCATCCAGCTGTAGAAACTCTGCCAAATCAGATTGGAGTCTGGTGTAGCAATCTACTTCACCAGTCCTCAGTCAAATCATCCAACCCATGCTAGCATGGAAAGCGGACGTTAAATGACGAACATAGTTTGAAATAAAGAAGAGTTGAATGTAAGAGGAAAATTATTTATTTGTAGTTGTTTAGCCCAAGGTAAGTCCTGATCAAGCAGACGCATGATCAAAAACATCCTAACCCATTTATTACCACTACTAATAAATGACAAAGGGTTCTGTTTGAAAATTGAGACTTTTCATCATCTGCATGGCAAAATAGTTTACTTCTCTTAATGGACTTTTTATTAATACTATTTGCTAACACACACAATTGCTAGTTTCTCTGGAATAGACCAGTTCACCCATCCCTAATATATACCAGGTGTATACATTTTCTATTCTGTACAAAGTAAGACTCCCCTAAAGATTCCAATAATAATGTTTGTAAAATATGCAGATAATTAAAATAAATGTGATAGGCTTACACAATGATCATAGTGTAAAGTACCTGATATTTAATTAATTTCCAAGTTCAAGCATAACTTGACATTCTCTCCTCTCATTAGATGCTTTGCAACTCTGAATTTCAAACATTCATCTATTTCTGTACATACGCATGCGTAAACTGTCTTCCTATTTCTACAAACTCCATACACCTCCATGGAAACTGAATCTAAAATCAGATCGACAAGATAAAGATAATCAGTTGGATTTACATAGAAACACCCATAAATTGTCTACAAACCATAATTCTAATTCTATATATTAAAGAAATACACGTGTCTGTGCACAACTCTTCTAAACAAGTAATACCAATTACAAGTTCACAATCACACCAGAATATCAATAGACCTGACTTAAATAAAAAAAACAAAATGGAAGGAGAAAGGAAAAGTGAAATGCACTGGTGTGTGCATGTACACGACATTTTGATCCGATTAAATGAACAATTAGCTCATCATCATCATCATCAACATCATTTAGCATCTGCTTTCCATACTGGTATGGGTTAGATGGTTTGACTGGAACTGGTTAGCTGGGGAGCTGCACCAGGCTCCAGAATGATTTGGCTTCATTTCTATGGCTGGATACCCTTCCTAATGCCAACCACAGTGTAGTGGCTGCCTTTAACATGTCACCAGCACAGGTGCCTTTTACACGGTCATGGGCACAAGTGTCTTTTATGTGTCAGTGACACTGGCCATGTCTACGATTTCAATTGGTTTGACGTGTCTTCTCAAGCACAGCAAATCACCAAAGGTCTCAATCACTTGTCATCACCTCCATGAGACTCAACATCCAAAGATCTCGCTTCTTTGAAATATTTAAAATGATATACAAATTACATACATGTCACACAACTATTATAAATATATTAATCAAAGTATATAGGATTATAGATCCATTTCAGCTGATCTTACCAATTGATTTTGCACTGGGTATTAGATAACTGGATATTTAATAACTATGCTGTTAACTAACACCATGTGCTCTTCAGAGATATCAGTTATCTATGGCCAGTGTGAAACCAACTGGGAAGATTGGCTGAAATGGAACTAAAAGCCCTTATATACTTTATATTTTAATATACCCACTCTATTGACAAATATATATAAACACACATACACACATTAAATATAGACATAATAACACATGACATTATAGTAAAACAATTCTTTATGATACTGTAAAATTGACAGTTTACATTATAAGTTTCAAATTGTTTGTTTTATTTATATTTGTTGTGCTACCGAATATTTTGATTATAAAGGTAAAGATAGAATGAGAAAGAGTGGTGGGTGAAAAAGCCAGAGAGAAAGAAAGGGTGAGTGTGGCGGACAGTGGATGAAAGAATAACTTAAAATATTAATAAAAAGACTAAAGCAACGAGAGTGAATGCATGTGATAAATAGAGACATTTCCCTTTGTTAACATGGTATGGCTGAAAAGGGATCTGGTTAAGGTTCTAAATTTGATCCCAAAGTGCAGTAACCTGGTCATGAGACATGTATCTTTTATCTGTTTAGGTCATGTAACTATAGCCTTGCTGGGGCATTGCCTTGAAGAAGGCAATGCCCCAGTACTCATTTCTTTACTTTAAGCCTGGTACTTATTATATCAGACTCTTTTTGCCGAAGCACTATGTTGCAGGTAGGTAAACAAACCAACATCGGTTATCAAGCAGTGATGGGGAAGAAACACAGACACAAAGACACATACACACACATATATATGCAGCAGGCTTTTTTGAGTTTCTGCCTACAAATCCACTCACAAGGCTTTGGTCAGCCCAAAGCTATAGTAGAAGACATTTGCCCAAGGTGCTATGCAGTGGGACTGAACCTGAAACCATGTGGTTGTGAAGTAAGTTTCTTACCACACTACCATGTCTGTGCCTATTTTATATATATATATATATATATATATATATGTATGTGTGTGTACACACACACACATCTTCAAAATGAACCCCAGCATGGCTGCAGTCTAATGATTGAAACAAGTGTCATATATATCACCATCATCATCGTTTAACGTCTGCTTTCCATGCTATCCAGTTATCTAATACCCAGTGCAAATATATACATACACACACAATGTAAAAACCCAGCTAATTACTTGTTTAAATATGCAAAACCATAAACTCCAGCGTTAATTTTGAAAATAATAACTGTTAAAGATAGAGTTGTGGATATAAAAAAAAGTGGGAAATCTAAAGCACAAACTCTAAATAGGTTATACATAAATTGGTAATATTGATCTGTGTCCTGATTTCACACACACATACATGTGCTTGTGTGTACATATATATGTATATGTGTATATATATATACGTACGTGTGTATGTATATCTATATATATATATATGTGTGTGTGTGTGTGTGGAGGCGCAATGGCCCAGTGGTTAGGGCAGTGGACTCGCGGTTTCGATTCCCAGGCCAGGCGTTGTGAGTGTTTATTGAGCGAAAACACCTAAAGCTCCACGAGGCTCCGGCAGGGGGTGGTAGCGAACCCTGCTGTACTCTTTCACCACAACTTTCTCTCACTCTTTCTTTCTGTTGTAACTGTAATTCAAAGGGCCAGCCTTGTCACACTGTGTCACGCTGAATATCCCCGAGAACTACGTTAAGGGTACATGTGTCTGTGGAGTGCTCAGCCACTTGCACGTTAATTCCACAAGCAGGCTGTTCAGTTGATCGGATCAACTGGTGCCCTTGACGTCGTAAGCGACGGAGTGCCAACAACAACATAATTTAACAACTGGACAAAAAAAAAAAGTCTAAATGGCTTAGATGTATCTTAATTTACTATCAAAATTTTCTCTTATTGTTTCTTAGATCACCCGCCCCACCGATTTGACTCCTTTTATTTTTATTTTTATTTTTGTATGAATATCTGTGTATTTTTCTTCTTAGTATTTTATATTATTATTTCATTTTTGTTGTATTGTTTTAACCACCAACTTATTCCCTCCTTTAACACTACCCTTCTAACTAATATTAAATAGTATTGTTTACTTAGCGTTCACTACACACTGAATTGTGGCAAGGTATGGACGGATTCCGGAGTACCGAGGAAATTATGTATAAATATATCAAATTAAGAATTCTACAAGGTATATTGCAATACAAAATACCAAACGGAACCTCACCTCTTATATCTCATCTTTCTTCCTCCTTTAACTTCTATGTGATATAATTCTTGGGAGAGAATACATTTGCGCCTGAAGATAGCTTTATACTGTCAATTATACACTGATGTAACAACTATAAAGCTTGAAACACGTGTACCGCAGAACCCTTTGTGTTTTGTTTTTATTTTTACATTTACAATTTATATATATATATATATATATATATATATATATATATTTACTTTGTGGCCATGGTTGGGCACCGACTTGAAGAATTTTTGTCAAGTGAATCGACCCCAGTACTTATTTATTTTTTTAATCTGGTACTTATTCTATCGCTGTCTTTGACTGAACCGCAAATGTTACACAGACGCAAACGCACCAACACCTGTTGTCAAGCAGTGTTGGGGGGGGGGGACAGATACAGATACAATGACCTACACACACACACACACAATGGGCTTCTTTCAATTTCCGTCTACCAAATGCATTCACAAGGCTTTGGTCTGCCCAAGGCTACAGTGGAAGACACTTGTCCAAGGTGTCACACAGTGGAACTGAACCCAGAACCATACTGTTGGGAAGCAAACTTCTTACCACACAGCCACGCTGATATAGATAGAGATAAATGGTTTATCTTTTAGTTATTTCATTCATGAGACTGAAGCTATGGCCATGCTGGGGCACCAGATTCAAAAGTTTAGTCGAACAAATCGATCCTAGTTCTTATTTATAAGGGCCATCTTTCGTTTTCACCCAGACTTGTCATCATTGGGATCTATTTCAAAACGGGGGCACCAGTTTTCATTTATGTTTTATGTAGTGTTTTTGGTACCGAAAGACTTTCAAACTTCGTATACTTATCTATTTTGTGTTATAGAACAGAAAAAAATTTTTGTATTCGAATTTATTTCATGTAAAAAATTGTCTTATTTCGATAATTTCTACTAATCACTGACGTCTATTCAGTTGAAAACAATTAGCGCTGTAACGGTGTATATCGTATTAATCCCCTAACCCTAACCCTAAAACTAACCCTAACTCTAAAATTGTTACACACATAGATACGCACAGCGTAATTTATTATATAAACAATATATGCGTATAAATTACGATTAAACCGGATGAAAAATGTCACAGGGAATAACATTTTTATGACCGCCCAGCAGTAACTCTATTCAGCTGAATAGACGTCAGTGATTGGTTGAAATTACAGAAATACGACAACTTTAACATGGAATAACTTGCGATGTACGTTTTTTTGTTAAGAAGACTAAGAGTAAAAGATGTTTTATATGACACATTCTACCAGTGTCCCAAGTTTCAAAGTGTTTCGTTAGTGTTTCGTTAAGAAAATACTGGTGCCCCCGTTTTCAAATAGATCCCATCATTGTTCCGAACAATCATATGGTCCCATATGATAGAAGTTTGACAGTTCTGAGGGGTATACCGAAAGAACGCCTTTTTAAGTCTGGTACTTACATTCTCGGCTCTTTTTGCCGAACCGCTACAGGGATGTAAACAAAACTACACTGGTTGTTGAGCACATGAGTGGGGGGGGGGGGGCAAACACGAAAACACACGGGACGGGCTTCTTTCAGTTTCTGTCTATCAAATACTTACGAGACTTTGTGTCGTCACCGGACACACAGACACACGTTTACTTTGGGTCCCTTCATATAACAAGTTTCTACATGTCTACTTTGTTTAGGCGTGTTTTCGCTGATAAATCTTCGATTATTTCTGAGATGAAATTCTATGGCGATCTTTGGGCTCGAATATGACACTTCCCCTTTCTTAACCCACTTTCTATGACAGTACAGAAGATTTTTTCCCCTTTTCCTTAAGCCTGCGGATGCGGCCACCTTCTTTTATAATAGGAGTTATTTCAAAGGTCTTGTTTAATTAAAATAAGATGGTTTGATTGTTTTGAATTTTGTTGTTTAAAATCGGAAAAAAATATTAAGTGAATAAGTCTTCTTAATATTTTATACCTCACGATGGAGCCTGTATCTATACAGTCACTCGACCTGCTAGAAATCGAAGCCAATGCTACCAATTTTAAATTTAATAACAAATAACAAAAAATAAACTGCAACAACAACCAAAGTAAAATTTTAAACAGAGACAAGCACAACCTCCCATCTTAAATAACAATACAAAACAAGAACAAAAAAAAACATTCTTAGAAATACATCAAAACACTTCCCCTGTGACAAGTTGGCAGCTTGTAACAGCAAAATAAAATTTATTCCATGGCCGCCAGATTTCAAGTAGTTTGAGAAAGTGAAAGTGGCACGCGATACTAAACTTAATGCCAAACATGTTTGTATCAATCAATCAATCAATCAATGTATATGACATGTATGAATGTATGTGTGTGTATATAATATATGTATGAATGTGTGTGTGTATGTATGTATAAATGTATGAATGTGTGTGTATATATATATATATGCATATATGTATGTATGTATGTATGTATGTATATTCATGCATGTCCCACGGGTCGGCCTTCGACTTTTTCTGTCCAAAACGGTTTCCCAACCCATATTTTTTTACAAGTTATTATTTATACCCTTATGTACTTCGAGATCCACCGTTCCAAAAATAAAAAAAGAATATATGTTGTGGTTAATTTTTGCTTGTGTTACTAAATTTGAGGTTATGCACACACACACACACACACACACGCCTTACAGGCAACTCGGAGAGTATAAGACTGTAGAGGCATCAACAAAATCCAGCACGAGGAACATTTAGCTGTTGTGTTCAGCAGACGAACTTTCTTCCCCTTTTTTTCTTCTCTCTAGATTTTGTGGTGTTTTATTTCAATATATTCTTTATATATATATATATATATATATTATCCGAAATGTATAGTATTAAATATCCATCACCACCGGTTTGTCTGTCTGTCTGTATGTATGTATGTATGCATGCATATACATTTCTCACACTATCATGGCTTACCAGCTATTTTACAGCACGGTCGGTTTAAATTGATCAAATAGAAGAAAAATAATGAAAACTAGTAAACAAGATAAATCCATGAAAATCAATGAATGCCTGCCCCCATTCCTCATAGCATGCCTTCATCAGTTTTTATAAAGATGCTACGAGAGAGAGAGCGAGAGAGAGAGAGAGAGAGGTTGGATGTTTAGATTTCTATGCCAGCAGCAGTCTATTAACAATCGATTTTACTTTGCCATCATTTATGCCCAATAATGGAGGCGATTGTCGGTTCTAAGGTTGCTGTGTGTCAACAGCGAAATAACAACGACGCCACCACCACCATCACTCTATCACTATCAGGCAAAAAATAATAATAATCTTCGATGTCGATTGTTAATTGATCAGTTTCGTAAGGATCCCAAACATAGATAACTAAGCAGCAGATATCTAGGTCATGTATGTGTATGTCTGTCAATGTGTGTGTGTGTGTATATATATATATATATATATATATATATATATATATATATATGTGTGTGTGTGTGTGTGTGTGTGTGTATGAATTTAAGTATCTAATTCAACTGAATCTTAATTATTTAACTCAGCTATATATATATAAATATATACTCTCTCTTTTACTCGTTTCAGTCATTTGACTGCGGCCATGCTGGAGTACTGCCTTTAGTGCAGCAAATCGACCCCAGGACTTATTCTTTGCAAGCCTAGTACTTATTCTATCGTTCGCTTTTCCCGAACCGCTAAGTTACGGGGACGTAAACACACCAGCATCGGTTATCAAGCGATGTTGGGGGGGGGGGGGCAAACACAGACACACAAACATATACATACATATATACGACGGGCTTCTTTCAGTTTCCGTCTACCAAATCCACTCACAAGGCTTTGGTCGGCTCGAGGCTATAGTAGAAGACACTTGCCCAAGGTGCCACGCAGTGGGACTGAACCTGGAACCATGTGGTTGGTAAACAAGTTACTTACCATACAGCCCAGCCACTCCTGCGCCTATATATACATATATGAATATATACATACGTATATGTACATACATCTATACGCGTGTGTGTGTATATATATATATATATATATATGCTTATGTGGGCACAGGACGTCATATATATATATATATATATGTAAGAAGTTGAAGGGATGGGTAAAGTTCCGGACGTTCACCTCAACAGCACCTCATGGAGGAACTTGACAAGCAAAGTGTTCGAATTGCAGTGGTTTACACTGCAATTCGAACCCCTTTCACCTTTCGATCTCTAAAGAACGATTAGTTACGCTTGGTTGAAAACTCGGTGCACCTATGAGTAACTCAGGTGAAACTCAGAGTGACTCGACCAAAAAAAAAAAAAAAAAATTATTAGTCTCGCGTATGGTATTGAGTACTTCTTCTGACAACCAATACTAGACGGATATATGAGTGTATACGTGTTTGTACACACGCATACATTATTAACACTAATTTACTAGGTCAACTCATTAGTACCAACTGCCTTATTAGTGGACAATTAACCCCATATCCATGAATCACAATGACACGTATATACGCGCACACACACTAATTTATAATTAACTAATTACAACTTTCGAGAAATTACTACTAACTCGTTACAACCTGAATCAAGAACTACAGAAGCACCTATGTAAGCATATAAATATATTGATTATGTGATTAAACGTTAATCATTAAAAAAAAAGAAATTCGACTTAAAAGCTTTTCCAATAATGCTGAGTTAAATTAAACAACAAATATTAATTATACCAATTTCCCATTAACTTATAATGTTAGTAAATTATTAACACACACATTGATAACAATAATCGATCCTTTAAACCTTACTAGAGCGTGTGTATTTAACAGAAATATTGATTTATCTTCAAATTCAGTTTGATGAAAATCATTAGATGTAAACAAACATCCTTAAACGATACATAATAACACGGCGGACGTACACCACCAGTTTTCGGCGTAACACCCTAACATACTAATATGTATATATATATATATATATATATATATATATATATATATATATATATGTATATATATATATATATATTAAACAATGGGGTAAAAAATTGGATATTAATTAATATCCATTTAATACCAGGTAACTAGCACATTAAAAGAATCAGGGAGATTCAGAAAAAATATCTGAGATCTCAAGGATTATTGTATATGTATATATAAAAATATATACGAGTATAATATAAAGGAGGCCACTAGGTGGACTCCTAATGTGCTAGAAGAAGATCACATGTCATGTGTCTACTAAGACCGAATAATTCTCAAAGGGAATTTAGCGAAGCAACAAAAACGTAAAGCGGGCAAGACCAGTGAAAATTACACAAATATATATACACACACACATATACGTATACATATGTACAGGCATCATACACACACGTCATGGGTATTTCCATTAACCCGAAAGATTACTATTATTACTAATTTAGTATAACCCTATGATGACGATAGTCGAAATATATCTAAACAAGTGCCTGATGCAACACTTTACTTACAAAGCAACCGAAACAGGAAGACAGGGAAGGAAAATAAATCGATTAAAAATAATAACAAAATGATGGAAGAACCAATAAAGAAATTATATTGAATTCTTAGAAATAATGTTCATGTGTGAGGTGATTAAACAACAGAAATGGTTAAAATCAATGGCTAGAATTAACATTAGAAATTGGCTAAAAGCTGATTTAGATAAAAAATATTTAATAATGATCAAGTGGAAAATAAATGTGTGAATTAGTTTTGGGTTTTTTTTGTTTATTTTGGTTGTTTAGATGGAAAAAAATGGAAGTGACGTTTATGCTGTGGTGTTTAGGATGGCGAAGAATGTGGTTGATAGTTAAAATAGCAGACTAAGAGAGAGAGAGAGAAAAAGAGGGAAGGTGAGAGAAGAGACAGGGAAAGGCTGTGTGTCTGGAAATGGCAGAGAAGAATAAAGAATAAAAAAGAACAAAGAAGGAGGCGGAGTAAGAGAAGAGAAGAAATGGGGGGAAAAAAAAAAATGGTAGATTCATAACAGAATGTCAAATCGACGAGAAAGGGTTTGTCATGGACATATGATGACAAAGAAGAGAAATTATGATTATATATATAAACAGTAAATGGAGCAGAATGACTGACAGATTGAGGCTAATGACTGAGCTGCGACTGATTTGCTTCAATAACAGCAGGAATAATGAAATAATGGAGACACAGGTATATATATATATATATATATATATATATAATATTATATTATATATATTATATATATATATAACGAGAGAGGAAGGAGGGAGTGATATAATAAAAGTATTAATGACTCATATATTGGATATTCGCAGACAAACAGCTACCTTGCTAAGAAGCCAGCTACCATGAACTTTTCAATTAATTGAGAAATAAGAGGAAGATATTTAATGAACGTAATGTAAAAGGTTATTATCCTCGTTTTAAGATTCAGGGGGAAAAAATGGCAGCGACGTCTCTTGTTAATCACGTTAATAACTATAACCAGCCACAACGAGAATACAGACGCACACGAACATGATGTTTCTACACTGTCCGCTTCAAGGAGCAGCAACTTCTTCGTCTCGTAGTCATCTACCAACAAAAGCGAACCGCCTCATTTATTTCATACACCGTTTTCTTTTATATACATATAGATGTGTATATATAAACGGAAGAGGGAGAAGAAAAAAAAAGCATATTAAACTGTGTAGTAATCTTTGATACATGCGCACACATGAAAAAAAAAAATACGTGATGGTCATGTTTGGAACGCGTGATCATAAAGGCATTTCTGATTTGAGGTTAAACGAGCAGAAATAACAGTCGAAAATCGCTGAAACGATCATTTGACCTCATTTATACAACAAATTTGAGAACAATCTAGTCATAAATAAACCCCCTCCACCCTTACAATTGTGGTGATGGTCATGGTTGGGTTGCCTCTGATCATCGTCGGGTCCGTCATCTGGAACCCGCATGACTGACTGATCCTTAAGTTAAACAACAACCCCCAACAATGGCGATGACAGTAGAGAAAAACACCACCACGTCGGCAATTACGTCTTCTGCCTTCCCTCCCCACCGTCATCATCATCATCAATTAAGCTCGACCTGCCCAAAATAGCAACCAAATCTCCCTTAAATCACTCCACCACCTATCTATGACATTACATGTGTCTGTATGCGTGTAATGTGACTATAATACTATATAACGTAGTCGTATCATACACGATGTATATAAATAAGACGGGATGGTCACGGACGGAATGTCGTTCATAATAATTTCTCTGACCAGAATGGCTCTAAAACAACCACCACAGTAATTAAAACTGGCCCAGACAAGAAAATATTTTACAAAGTGTTTCTCTTTCTCTTCCCTACCTTACATTTTATTTTTTTTTTAATCAATTAAACCCTGTTCGCCCTCTCACTTTATTGTCCCCTTTTTTTTTAAACCCGAACCCTACACTTTTTATAAAATTATTCCCTTTTCCTCTCCCCCGCCACGTCTTTGATATCAAGTAAACAAAAAAAAAAGATGTCGTTGTGTATAGTTAAAAAAAAAATTACGCAGTAAAACTACTGAGTTCGATAAAGAAAAAAATGGCCAGACATATTTTTGGTCGATGAGCATTTTTCCTCTTTTGAGTCAGGCATACAAAAAAGAGAAACGAGTACCGACGTCTGAGGGGGGCAGCGTCCAAAGAATGGAAGAGCGGGCTTACTGGTGACGTCAGTGGGTTGTCTGGCAGACGTGAAGTAAACAGGTTCGAATCCTACCAACCGTCTCCTATACACAGCCAAGCGCAGTACCAACAACAGATTATACACCATACTATGCCCTAAATCGACTCAACACATCAACGCACGCACGCACACACACACGTTTCCTTCATTAAAAAAAACTTCCCCTCCCTCCCTCACTATATTTCACCATTCAAATATTTTTTCTTTCAGTTATTTTTTTTTCGGTTATTGTAAGTTAAGGGGCAACGAGAGGGAAAAAGAAAACGAGTAACAAAGATAGATAGATACATACATAGTCACAGTCAGACAGTTAGATAGACAGATAGATAGATAAATAGACACAGTCAGACAGTTAGATAGACAGTCAGACAGATAGATAGTTAGATAGTCAGCTAGATAGATAGATAGAGAGAGAGAGACATAGCTAGATAGAGAGAAAGACAGAAAGAATGAGAGAGACTGGGGGAAACAGACAGATAGATAGAGAGAGGTATTAATAGCGATAGATAAAGCTAAAGAGAGGGGAAGTATTTATATAAAAGCCATATTGAGAGAGAGAGAGAGGTGTCGGATCGGAGGCGAAAACTTATTAAAACTACGCAGTTTTAAGTTGTCAGTCAGTAAAGATTATTATGATGATGGTAGTGACCAGCGACAGAAGAGATTAGAGAGAGAGATGGTGATAGAGATTTAGATTAATAAAGAGAGGAGAGAGAGAATGAAAGACATAGAGGGTGGACGGACAAGCAAGAGATTCTTTTCTTTTTTTTCATTTTTTTTTTTTTGGAACAAGACACAAACAACAACCAACCCTTGCGCTGTGAAGAAAGACGACGTAGATTTGAGTGGCAGGCAAATGAGCTGGCGACGGACCGGACGGACGAAAACGGACCCCTTTTTTTTTTTTTTTTGTGTGAATGGTTCGATGAGGACGGCTTTACGTAGCCGAGTCGTCGATTCCGGGCTTCTGCAGTAGTTTTGCGAGGGAACATGATTCCTGGAATAATAAGAGAAACTAGGAGAATTGCAGCAGCAGTAGAGCAAGCAGCTGTAAATTGATGTAGGCAGGCAGGAAGCACTAACAGTCTTCTTGTTGCTTTACTTCGTACGAAGTCGACAGGCTTTGGCGCTGTCACAAGGGAGATAACTACTAGGTCAACACTAGACGTGGTTATCGACCTTGACACACGTTGAAGGTCTCTCTCTCTCTCTCACACTCACTATCTTGCCTTCTCTTTCTCGCGTTCTCTCTCCCCCTCCTTCTTTCACTTAGATATCTTGTTTCTCAACCTACAAGAGCAAAGCAAATGGAGTTGATTCTCACCAGCCAAGTAAAGATAGTACAAAATAATAATGAAGTACACTCGTTTGTAAATAGTCCCTGATATAATCTGAGAATAATACAATGTTATTTGCTGCTAAGATGAGAAGTATTTTTTATTTTATTTTATATCATGATAGTCCTAATATATCTTACTCTCTTGTCATGTGAGTTAGCAAATACCAAGACAGACCCAATTAACTGCCACTTGGATGGAAACCAATAATTTTGTAGATATCTCAACTCAATATTTAATAAATCTAGGCTCCAATGATATTTTACACTGTGTTCAACTTAATTTATCCATAATAAAATTCAATACAAAATATAAGTTTTGAATTGAGATGAAAACATTTTCTATTCACAAAACATACCTTTGTAATTATAAATAGAATTTTTTCAAAAATATAATAATAAAAGTGATTTAATTTGTATATTTTCCCATTAGTTTCTAAATATACATTTATTGTTTTTTTATTACTAATCTTAGTATTATTTGTTTTTTTGCAAGTAGTTTTAAAAGGTGATAACGTTTCCAAAATATGAAACGTTTCATTTAGTTATTTTTTATCATCAGTAAAAACATTTGTCAGAATCTAGAATTAAATAATCACTGAAATGATTATATGTTGCACCTATAAACTAAATTATATTACCTACATGGTATATAACTAAGCATATTATTATTTTTTAAAAATCAGGATCTCCAGACGATTACCATGTTCTGCAGTATGGATGCTTAGCTCCCTTGTCATCTCTAATCCAGCAATCCTTTATTCAAAGTTGATGTAGTGCAGACCACCAAGTCCTTTCTTCAAATAATATAACATAGCTGGGGGACTGCTCTGAACAAATCAGGACAATGTATAGTTATGAATGCTCATTAGTCTTGTTGGGAACAAGGCAAAGTCACTAATGCTGGTGCAACAGTAATAAGTAACCAGTACACTGCATAAAATGGTTGGTAACAGAAACAAAATCAGATCAAGAGAATTTCTAAGTTTTTCCCAAGGACGTGACAGTTTAAATAGTTCTGGGTTACTCTGTAAAGCGGTTGTTGTTTGAAAGAGCAACCAGTCATAGAAACCATGCTGAAACTGGAACATAATAACAAGATATATTCTCTCACTTGCCTAGGATGGCAGCAGCTACAAATAACATCTGACTTGAATTGTAACAACTTATCCAACCCCTACCAGCTTGGAAATCAGATGTAAAATGAGGATAATGATTATTGCAATATTAAATATGACCTTCCTTGGTGTGTTTAGAGTGCAGTTTAGTTTGGCTGCTATTTCTAGGACATGGATAGTCTGCAATATTGTCTTCAGTAGTACTATACAACGCACTGATAATAGTAATAATAATAATAATACTGGTTTCAAATTTTGGCACAAGGCCAGTAATATTGGGGAAGGAAATAAATTGATTAGATTGATCCCAAGTCCTAAGATAAAAAATTTGGCATCCATGTATCTGACCATGTTCAACAGCAGACATCCTACACTATACCTATCCACTACCCTAACAAATATTCTATTTAGATACAATCTGGACAGCCTATTGTGGTTGCTTCATGTCTACTTTGGCATATCTGGGACATCCACTTAGCTACTGTCAAATAATTGGAAACTTCTGAACAGGTTTTCAAGACATCTGTGCCCAACTTCTCTTATGTGCTAGTTCCCTTGTGTAACTAAAATACAGTTCCAATCTCCTAAAAGTAGTAGTAGTGATCAGGATGTCCCCAGGGAAGTTTCTCAACTTCTGGGGAAATCTAGCTATCCTGTTTCTGTAGGAGCATAGATGGTCACTTATTAAAGGCACAACTTCATTGCCACTCATGTCCAGGACCACCAACTTACTGACAAGGTCCAAATTGATTGCCCATACCTTCAGATCGAAGAATTTTCAACATAACACTGCTACTCAGCTGCCCTATCCAGACAAACCATAAAATGAAAATATTTCATGGTCATTGAAAATTGACAAGATTGTGTACACCACAGAGACCATGGTCCGGCTCATGGTTAATGTATTTATACCAAATGACCTGAGGTCACTGAGAAAGTGGCTATGCTTCCAAGCTGACTCCAGGCCATGCACATTTATATACCTCAGTTGTTTATAGCCATATTTGTTGCAAAAAGAAAAGAGTAGAAGTCACCCCAATCTTCAAGAAGGCCTGCTGATCTGGTCCCCTTGTCAACCAATCATTTCTTAAATGATTTCTTTGTGTTGCACATTGAAGAAATAGTGAAAGGCCATAATTGATGCTAACTCATTGGTTATGATACTTTTACTAATCACTTCTTCTGGGTTGCTGATTAGCTTACCCCTCCAATCTATTTCTTTTTATCACTTGTTTTTCGCTAAAAGTTATTGATTCTGATCTAATTGTCTTTCAAAATCCCTGCAATGGATGGGAATTTTTAAAGAAGAGTTCTGTCGACATTTGGCAGTATCTTCTTTAGCAATCTATCTTTGAGAATTTTGAGGAAGAATTCATTTATACTGACAACAGTAAAAAGGGCAGTGAGCTGGCAGAATCATGCTGGATAACTGGTTTAATGGCATTTCACTCCCTTTTATGTTCTGGGTTCAAATTCCACTAAGGTTGACTGTCTTTTATCCTTCCAGGGTTAATAAAATAAATACAAGTTGAGCACTGGAATCACTTTAATCAACTAGTTCCCTTTAAGCAAATTTCACATGTTGTGCCTCTAGCAGGAAAAAAAAATAATAATAATACAACTGTGAATTTGATGGAGTTTGCTTTCTTGAGAGTTTGGCTGCTTATACTGTACCTCTTGATGTTTTAGCTGTGGTTGTTATGCTTGTGTGTTTTCCTATGAGGGTATAAATTCAGCAGCCATTATTGTTGGTGGTGTGGTTGAAATTTAGCGGCAGTTATTATCGATGTCATGAATTTGTCTGTTGTTGTTGCTAATGGTGTGGTTGGAATTTAGCGGCAGTTGTTGTGAATTTGTCTGTTGTTGGTGGTGGTGATGGTGTGGTTTTTGGTGGTGTGGCTATAAATTTAGTTGTAGTAGTTTGGAGTTTTGTTGTTTTAATGGCTATTTAAATATTGCTGACTTGAGGGTTTTTTTTTTTTTTTTGGTGGAGTTCCATCAATCATTAAAATTTTTTTTGTAGTGAAGCTGTGGTCTTTTCTTTCTCTTGGTCCTTTTCATGACCATTTGCTATGTTTCAACTTGCTTCTCTTTCTTTGCTGGGGAACTGAAGGCAGATGGAGAAAATTGACTAAAGCAAATGTTTGCTTCCCTTGAGTTCCTATTAATATCAATGTTGATATTGTCTTGGGGGTGTAGGGCATTGTTGTGAGTCTTTCATTTTCAAGGGTGGTGGCAGCAAACTCCTTTGCTGCCTTGGGAATGGCTTAAGTTTCTTCTGCCATCCTTGTTGTAGCAATTGCAGTTGATGTAGTCACAGAGTAGGTAGCAAGAGATCTGGTGTTTCCACATGAATAGCACCTAGCTTTCCTACCTTCTGCCAGTTATGCACTGGGGTCGATGTAATTGACTCAATCTCTTTGTCTGTCCCCTCTATGTTTAGCCCCACTGTGGGCAATAAAGAAATAAATTTTGATAGTACTGGTAAGTCAGCAAGCTAGCGGAAACGTTAGCACGCAGGGCGAAATGCTTAGCAGTATTTTGTCTGCTTTTATGTTCTGAATTCAAATTCCACCGATGTCAACTTTACCTTTCATCCTTGGGGGGGGGGGGGGTCGATAAATTAAGTACCAGTTGCAGACTGGGCCCCCTACTCAAAAATTTTGGGCCTTGTGCCTAGAGTAGAAAAGAATATTGATAGTGATGGTAGCTTTCAGAATCATTAGCATGCGGGACGAAATGCTAAGCAGTCTTTCATCTGTCTTCGTGTTCTGAGTTCAAATTACACCGAGGTCGACTTTGCCTTTCATCCTTTGGGTATAAGTACCAGTTGAGACTAGGATTGATGTGTGTGTGCGTGGGGATGGGGGTGGTTATGAAAGGTTAAGTTGACATTCACAGAATTTGAACTCAGAATGTAAAGACAGATGAAATGCCTCAAAGCATCTTTGCCCAGCATGCTAACGACTCCACCACTTTGGCATCTTAAAGAGAAAAATACATAAAGAATAAAAACTAGAAAGTCCAATTAGTTTGTATAATTCTTCAGGAAGAAACTGTAATTCGAAACAGCAGCTAGACAAAGAGTATTTTAGTAGCTTGATAATGATAATAATCTTAATAATGATAATAATGATAATAATAATAAGTCATGCATCATATTGTGGAAAAAAAGTGGGAGGGGGTTAACATGGAGGTATATTTTTTACTGGGATAAACAAAATATATAAGCGGAGACATGGAAAGAGAAAAAGTAAAAAGAACAACATTGTGCATTAGCCCTTTCTGTAGCATTTTACCTGAGACCACATCAGGTTCTTTGATACAAAACACTCCATCATTATTTTAGATAAGGATCTTATGTAAACACATCAAACTATGTTTGAAACATTACATTAATAATGAAAAAAGTTTTTTTTATTATGTGTCTTTTCCCCCCCACTCACCTCTCCAAATTGTTGACTCTTTTCAAAATTAATTGAAACAAGTTTGATAGGCAGTGCATTTTCTTAGAAATATGGTCCACGAAAGGGTGAATTTACAATTCTGGATTTATGATGAGAGGATTTAAAAGTTGCAGGATGACTGCACAATTTCTACAAGACAAACTAGAAATACACGATATATCTTAAAGAATAAAAGAAAAAAATATTTCTATTAATGTCCGGAAAATTCATTAGCATTATTTATAATATGTAAAACAAACACATTTAAGGAATAATGTTTGAATTAAGCAATATATGAACCCTTTTCTTCAACAATCTTCCTCCACTGTTTTGGCAACCTTAATATATTTTCTGATTAGAATTTCTGTGTAGCTTCCTGCAAAAAAGAAATTGTCCACATGGTTTTTGATATAATCTTTTGATGATACCATAAAGAAAATTTTGCAATGAATGGAATAAATGTAAGTCTGAAGGTGTAACATCTGGTGCTTATGGAGGATGAGACCGTGTTTCCCACCAAAAAATTTGGTCAATTTTGTCAAGTGGCAAAATAACTATTGATGTCTAATGTGAGGTAAAACATCTTTTATCTTTTATGCTTGTTAATGTTGGACATCTTTGTTGGGCCTCTCAGTTCAGTTGATCCAACTGTTTGTGAGCAATATATGTATCCTGAACAGAATATACATACACACATATGCACACACAGAAAAAAATTATTGGTATCATCAGTTTTTGTTTGTTTTTTGTTAAAAGCTTGTAAAATATTAAACCATTCCAATTCCATTAGATTTACATCATCACATTTTGGGGTAATAAGACCTGTTCTAGGAATGGTTAGATTTGCTTTCCCTTGTTTAATCCCAAATCTTTCCCATACACTTTTGAAATTCATGATCCATTTATTATCATCTTTTACAATTTCCTTTAAAATAGGTGAGATCTCAAGGCATTAGATATCCATTTCATTAAATTCTTTTCTCATCAGATCATATGGAACCCAAAAGTTGTAGTGGCCTATTGTACCCCAATTTCTTCAACTGCTCAAAAACAATTATTGACAAACCCCAAATTATAACCATCTCTCTAACGGTATAATGTGGGTTTTCATTGCTAGCAGACATAATTCTGTTATCATCAACAGTTGATGGCCACCTAGAATAGTCTTCCTCTTGGCATCTGAAATGTCCCAAACTGTATAGCACATCTGCAAAAAGCTTTCATTTAACACAGCTTCTCCATATACAGCACATATTTCTCAGGTTGGGTGGGCAGTACCTTTTTTTCCCCCCTTAATAACAGAGCATAATATGATGAAAGTTCATCTGATTTTAGACTTCCCCAGATAAAAACAAATTGCTAAAAATTAATCATTTCAGACTAGAGATGACAAATCTTGCACTTAGAAACTACTGTTTGATTAATCAAAATATTATGCCTTAAATGTTTGTTTTACATATGAAAATTTCTGAATGAATTTTCCAGACTTCACAATATGAGTCAGTTAGTCATACTGTATTCTTGCCAACAGTCAGATTCTATACAACCAAAGAATGCAATAGATCCACTCTACTAGCAGAAAACTCAAGGTTTTGGATAAGGTTCAAATTTAAAAAATGATGAATTATACATACACACACATATATCTATATGCATGTATATGTATGTGTATATGTATGTATGTGTGTATTGCCAATAGAATAGGCCAAAATGGAGGAAGTTGCCTCTAATTTAAAAAAAAGTTAAATATAAAAAAAAATGTTCATAAAAAGCTCACCGGAAAGTTTCAATATTGCCAAAATACTTAAGTTATAGAATTATGTTTAATTAAATTAATTTAAAAAATATTAAATGATAAATATAGACTTTGATTTAGGGAAAAAATCCACAGTAAAAAAAAAAAAAAAGGAAAAATATGAATCATCATATTTTTTTATTGTTGGTATGATTTACATATGAGAATGTATTTGTATTATTAAAATAACTATACTGTGAACATGAGAGATAAGTTCAATTAATTTGGATTTTTTACTGAGACAAACTATAATTTTATTTCAAGAGGAATCAAGATGGTTTTCAAATAGAAAATATAAAAATTAGGTCATTTCAATAATTACTGATTTTAACATAGTCATAGGAGCTCAAATTTAGAGGAAAGCTTAAGATTACCTCCAGTTTGAGACTGATTACACTGTGTAACAAAATTTTTGTCCTTGGGTAGAAACTGTTATTTCCTATTTGCTTATCCCTAGTGAGTATGAAAAATGGCTAATATTTTTTTTCAAGCATTGCTTTTCTTACATTTATTTCAACTCCAAAGAGTCCCTCTCAACACATGGCTATGATGCTCCCCCCACTACTACTACTCATGATCAGAGATGCACATATTGTCAGCCACTAAGGGACATGCTGAAATGCTTAAGGTCAAGCATTAATAAGCAAATCTGTGCTATTGATCAGAATATTTGCTATAATGATATTTCTGCTTCAACAACTCAGCACTGAATCTGTCTGAAATGTAATGGAAAATAGGTCAGTTTCAAACCATTGATGTCCAGGTCACAAAAGCAAAAGTAGAAGGGAATAGTAGTCACTTCCTTTGATTTCTAGATAGAAGCAAATTTGAAATAAGACTTATTGACCAAAGACAAAAAATATAAATTTTAAAAATTTTGTTACACAGTGTAATTAATATTACTGACTATGGGAAAATGAAAGATAATGTTGATCCAGAAAGGATACAAAAGAGAGTATTATAGAATTGATTAAGATCATCTCCAGTATATTACTGGTACTTAATTTCATTCACCATGGAAAGATGAACGGAAAAATTAACACCAAAGGGATTCAAAATTAAAACATAGTGATGTGTAATTAATTATCACAAAGTTATTTCATTCAACACATCCAATCACCTACCACATCATCATCATCATCGTTGAACGTCCGCTTTCCATGCTAGCATGGGTTGGACGATTTGACTGAGGACTGGTGAAACCGGATGGCAACACCAGGCTCCAGCCTGATTTGGCAGAGTTTCTACAGCTGGATGCCCTTCCTAACGCCAACCACTCACACCTAATAATTCTTTCTGTTATAGCCACAAGGCCTGAAATTTGGAGGGAGGGGACCAGTCAATAATACTGACCCCAGTGCTCAACTGGTGCGTATTTATTTTATGGACCCTGAAAGGATGAAAGGCAAAGTCAACCTCAGTCAAAGCAAAGGCAATGTCAAAGTCAGGACATAAAGCTGGGAGAATACTACCAAGCATTTTGTCCAGCCTTCTAGTGATTCTGCCAGCTCACTGCTTTATAATAACACTTAAAAAAATGAGAGAGAAAGAAGAGAGAGAGAAAGGGGGGAATTAAAGGAAAAAAAATGTTTTTAGATATAAAATTTTCGACAAAGAAGATACAGAGAATTACATGATAAAAATAACAAGAGCACTCACAGAGCGCAAACCTCTGCCAAGGCAACACCAACGTCCTCTCAACGATGAGCCAGAGATGGTTTTTAATACGAGAATATCTGAAATGAACCCGACTGCTCTCAAAATTAAGTAAAAAAAAAAAAAAAACAGGAAAAATAATCCAGAATCCTTGTCTAGTACCAGATCAATCCCAAATTCTAATTAGTTTGTGCCAGTCATGAGGCCAAACATCTCTGAAAGTTTCATCCAAATCCATCTGGTGGTTCTTGAGATATCTTGTCCATGGACAAACAAACATGAATGAAAACAATACCTCTGACTTCGCTAAGGCAGAGGTAATACTACTAATAATAATAATGATAACAACAATAATAATAATAATCCTTTCTACTATAAGCACAAGGCCTGAAATTTGGGGGAGGGGTTAGTCGATTAACTCGACCCCAGAACTCAACTGGTACTTAATTTATTGACCCCGAAAGGATGAAAGGCAAAGTTGACCTCAGTGGGATTTAATATCAATAATGATTATTATTATTATTATTATTATTGAGTGAGAGAGAAGTGCATACCATTAAAATGACGCTGGGGTACAAATATACGAAGTCCAATATACCCATTGGATAAGGGTATACGGGGCACATGCATCACAAGTACATGTGAGTGACATGGTCACCTCATACCAAGATAAATAGTTTACAACATTATAATTATTATTATTATTATTTGGAATATGCCTAGTATAGAATGGATATATCATAGATCAAATGTCTACTCAGTGCTGCCTTAGCAGCATTATGGACCCTTGGGCAAATCAATGAACTGAACCCTATAGTATATATTTATTGACATCAGATAGATTAGACCTACAATACCCCTGGGTAGCTTGCCTTGTGTGCCAGTGCCTAAGATCGCACGCAATGTGTGTACTCAATACATGTTTTGGTTAAATAAACATTTTTATTAATAAAAGGGATCATCATCATTAATATTAAAACAAATCATAATTATCATTATTATTATTAATGATTTCAAATTTTGGCACAAGGTCGGCAATTGGGGGGAGTGGGGGTTAAATCAATTACATTGACCCCCCCCCCCCCAGTGCTTCACTGTTACCTATTTATCAACCCTGAAAGGATGAAAGGCAAAGTTGACTTTGGAGGAATTTAAACTCAGAACATAAAGGCAGATGGAATACTGTTAAGCATTTTGCCTGGCGTACTAATGATTTTGACAGCTTGCCTCCTGAATTATAATAATAATAATAATAATAATAATAATAATAATAATAATAATAATAATAATAAATGAAATTATCGTTGGAGGAGACAATCCTTTCAAAGTCAAATTTAGTTTGAGTTTTAGATCAAAGAATAAGAATCAGAACAATTGACTGTGTATTTTCTGAATTTCTTTATTTTATAAAATTCAGACTCACAGTTCAGCCTTAATTTAATCCAGAAGGGGTTGTCTCCCCCTATGATAGCTAACCACTAGGGGTACACACGCATAAATTATCATTATTAAGCATAATCATTTCGAAGTTTTTCTGCAGTAGTTTCATGTGAGTTTTTATTACACCACCTGGCACACCTCAATGTTCCTGAGGTGTATGTGTCATTGTGTTTTTGCTTTTGTGGGGATTGGGTGAATGCAGTCTCCTCCTGTTGGTGCACTGTATCAGCTTGTTTTGTAACGGGATTTAGCTTCTTGTTTTCTTTTGATTCTATTAATGTATATGTTCTGGCATGCATGGTGAACATAATGTGATTTTCGTTATTTTATTGGGCCTCAATCTTGAATAGTATACACTGCAGGATGCATGTTATGCATAGAGATTGTTCTGTTAGAGCTATTCTATCAAATTGTAAGTTTTTCTACTGAATTGATAGTATCTTGCACAAAATACTGACTGTTCCTAGCAAAGCTACATTTTAGGCAGCGTGTAGTGTTGTGAGCCCTGCTATGGATTCTATGTTTTTCATATTTTATTGTTGTTATTATTATTATTATTATTATTATTATTATTAAAGCGGTGAGCTGGCAGAATTGTTAGCATATGGGGCAAAATGCTTAGCAGCATTTCATCTGTTGTTATGTTCTGAGTTCAAATTCCACCTAAGTCGACTTTACCTTTCATCCTTCAAGGGTTAATAAAATAAGTATCAGTCATCCCCCAAAATTTCAGGACTTGTACCTATAGCAGAAAGGATTATTATTATTATTAAGATTGTGAGCTGGCAGAATTGTTCACTTGCCAGACAAAATGTGTATCACCATTTTGTCTGTCTTTACATTCTGGGTTTAAATGCTGGTGAGGTCGACAGTGCCTCATCCCTTTGAGGTCAATAAAATAAGTAGCATTCAAGTACAGGGGTCAACGTAATCAACTGACTCCTCTCCTCAAAATCTGCTGGCTTTGTGACAAAATTTGAAACCATTATTATTATGGCAGTGAGTTGGCAGAATTGTTAGCACATCAGACAAAATGCTTAGCGGCATTTTTCTGTCTTATTGTCTGAATTCAAATTCTGTCAAGGTCGACTTTTCCTTTCATCCTCTTGGGGTCAATAAATTAAGTATCAGTGAAACGCTGGGGTCGATGTAATCAACTAGTCCCCTCTCCAAAATTTCAGGCCTTGTGCCTTTAGTAGGAAGGGTTGTTAATATTATTATTATTATCAACAAGGCGGTGAGCTGGCAGAATCATTAGCATGTCAGACGAAATGCTTATCAGCATTTGTCTGTCTATGTGCCAAGTTCAAATACCTCCAAGGTCAACTTTGCTTTTCATCCTTTCAGAGTCAATGAAATAAATATATGTTTATATATACAAACAGGGTAAAGAATACTCGATATTTATAGCAGAATTTATTTAGTTGTTTAAAAAATTTGAAGATTACCATCTTGGCTATTATGCCGAGTTTCATAATTTTGTGCATTCTTTCAGGTAACAGAAACAAAATTTCTTTTTCTTTTTTTCTGTTGACTGAAAAAATAACGGATAAAACACAAGAAACTCATGGTAGTGACAGTGTGAAGCATCAGCTTTGGACAAATATATTCTTTTCTTTTTAGTTTTCCTTCATTTAATGATGTTTCGGTCATTGGAATGAGGCCATGCTGTAGCATGGTCATGACTTTAAATTGCAACCAGTTGTGAAGCCCTGGTTTGAGAGGTCCAAAGGTTTAAAAAGTGTGAAACCAACTCTTAGCCACTGTTGTCCCCTGGTCTACTCTGACCCAGGGTAGTAGCACCTGTCGAGGTTCCAACAATGGTTTAATTAGTATATATTAGAGCTTGCCTACTTATGTATGTGAAGACTGGATCCAGTGGACTCTGCAGAAAAAACCTTTTTGGTTCAACAGAGAGAAAGCCAGCTGCAGCAACAGATTGCGAAGGGCAGATATCAAAATGAGGCAAAAGTAAGATGTTTTGGTCATTCTGTGCATCTGTCTCCACTACCAGTTGTCTTGACCTGGTTTTGCCACTGGACTGAAGATGGTCACAGGTAAGAGAGTGAGGGTGAGGGTGTGCAACTCTTTCTCACCTTAAACAAAGTCACTGCACAAATCATAAATCACCCTAAACTCTTTAGCATTCAGATTAATCTATCTAATAAAAAGTGTATTTATTCACAGATTGTTTTGAATTAATCATGCATTATCTTGTAGCTTTGGGAATTCAATGATCTGATTGTTTATTTTTAAGATGATATTCTAGGACGAGTGTGAGAGACCAGATTCGGATCAGTTTGAATATAAAATAGGTAGAATATGGCTGGATTAATCCTTTTGATACCAACCCAGCTGAAACTGCCTCTAGCACTGTAGTACAAATGTCATGTTTTCAAAAGTTCTGGATTAAAATCTTCCCACAAACCTTAGTCACAATTTATGTTCTTAACACTAGCTTAATGATAACTAAGTTATTTTACTAAATTCTTTGTTACATTTAAAATTAATTGAAAGAAACACAGAACATCTCAACAGAAATCATCATCATCATCATCATCGTTTAACGTCCACTTTCCATGCTAGCATGGGTTGGACGATTTGACTGAGGACTGGTGAAACCAGATGGCTACACCAGGCTCCAATCTGATTTGGCAGAGTTTCTACAGCTGGATGCCCTTCCTAACGTCAACCACTCCGAGGGGGTAAAAAGGGTTATATGCCAAAGAGTTCAACACAACTAGATGGTCTTCGTCACTCTAGCAGACAAATATGATGGGGTACGTTATCATTATTATTTAAAATCAAACTAAGCTTAACTAACAGATTAAGAAATAGGTTAAGAATAATAACACATTTTGATATGAATTTGTTATGAAGGTGCATGCCCTAGTGGTGAGGACATTGGGCTGACAATAATTAGATTTCAATCCTCAGATATAGTGGCATATTGTGCTGTTGAGCAAGGCTTTTAATTTCGTTCCAGCCCACTTTGCTGAAAAGAAATGCAAGTGGTAGCTGGCATAGGGTCTCTTGTCCAGAAGGGGTTGATGAGATGTTATACTTTCAGGTGCCTAAATAATATAAACCAAAATAAACTCTGGTTTCGTGTATT
>NC_142951.1:7766577-7771577 GCF_046866305.1 Octopus bimaculoides
ACAGATTAATAACAAAATTAGTCACAGCCCTAAATTTCCTAAAATTGATCATTAATTTTTAGCATTCAGATTCTGCCAAATGTAATGCTTGTGTTTTCACATTGTTTTCTATTCATCAAGGATTATCTTGTAGTTTTGATAATGTGATTGTTTTTTTTTTAGAATGACATTGTAGGGTAGGTATGAGGGGCCAGATCTAGCCTTTTTGAACATGAATCATGTAAAATACTGGGGTTGGATATGGCTGGTTTAAATGCTAAAAGCTTAATTCTTTTCAGGAGTTGAAAGGATGCGAAGGGCACAATAATCTCTCTAATGTCACAATAAAATATACCCAGTAGTTACAGAACAAGCAGAGAAAAGATAAGGGCTAGAGGACCCTTCAAACTTGCCCTGTTGAGGACATGGTACTGTATTCTATAAATTGGTTGGTGTCAGGAAGGGCATCTAGCCATAGAAACTATGCTAAATAGAAGCATATAAGCAAAAGGTGATCCCCCCAATCTATCTAAAGAGTTTATAATACCAAATGAAAATGGACTTTGATAATACAAATTGAAAATGGATTTTGAGTCATTTAATCCATGCAGTTATAACATGAAAATGATTTAAACATACAAGAAGCATATGTCATTGGAAATATAGTTATGAAAGAGTGAAGAAAATATGAACTGGTAGAAGTCACTGATCTACAATCATTAGTTGTCAACAAGTCAATAAAATTGTTTGATTTACTAGAAATAGCAGTAAAAACTCTGCTACCAACTAAGAGAAACAAACAAAAAAAACAAACAAAAAAACAAAGGATAAATTAAACTATGTAGTCTCAGACATACAAAAATATGAAACAAAAACCTCAAAACAATATCCCTAATAACAAATATAGCAAATAATAGCTATACTAATAACCCAGTTTTCAGTTATGTAACAGTGCTAATAATAACAATCAAGATCGAGTCTAATTAGTAAACAGTATCAAAATTGGTGAAGGAGGGAGGGGAAGGTTTAATTAAATGAATTCATTTCTGTTAGAGTATTTAATGTACCAAAAGGAAGAATGTTAGGTAGAAGAAAAAACAAAAACAAAAAAGGGAAAACCCTGCATCTTTGAAGTCAGTGTAAAGGGAGAGAACTAGAATATTTATTATGTTGCCACTATTTGACCCTTTAATATTTGAACTAAGCATATCGGGCACAGATATTCTACCAGTCTTATATTGATACTGGATAGGTCTGGCTTCTTACACATATCCTACAATGTCATTCTGAAAATAAATAATCACACCACTGAAGTCTCGTAGCTACGAGACAATGCATTATTAATTCAAAATGATGTGAATAAATAAGCATTGCATTTGGCAGAGTAATTTGGATGCTAAAGGATTAATCATAAATTAGCATAGGTACAAGAGCAGGAAGTTTAGTGGTGGGGATGTCAGTTGATTAAAGTGACCCAGGACTTGGCTGGCACTTGCCTGGCTTGCTAACTATTCTGCCAGCTCAGAAACAAATAAAATGATAAGAATATGTGTGGCCGTGTGGTAAGTAGCTTGCTTACCAACCACATGGTTCCGGGTTCAGTCCCACTGCGTGGCACCTTGGGCAAGTGTCTTCTACTATAGCCTCAGGCCGACCAAAGCTTTGAGTGGATTTGGTAGACGGAAACTGAAAGAAACCCGTCGTATATATATGTATGTATGTGTTTGTGTGTTTACGTGTCTGTGTTTATATATATGTGGTATGTTTACGTCCCCGTAACTTAGCGGTTCAGCAAAAGAGACCGATAGAATAAGTACTAGGCTTCCAAAGAATAAGTCCTGGGGTCGATTTCCTCGACTAAAGGCGGTGCTCCAGCATGGCCGCAGTCAAATAACTGAAACAAGTAAAAGAGTGTGTGCGTGAAATAGAGAGTCCTAGTGACCTATACATAGAGAGCAGCAATATCCTGGGCAGGGTTCACTACTGCTTGGGGCCTAATCACCATCATCTTTCCTATTTAATGTCTGCTTTCCATGCTGGTGGTATAGGTCGGGTTGTTTGACAGGATCCAGCAAACAGCAGAGCTGCACCAAGCTGCAGTGTCAACTTTGACATGTTTTCAACTGTTTGAATGTCCTTCCTAGTGTCAACCTCCTTACAATGTGTACTGAGTACTTTTTTTTTTTTGTGCCACCAACACGAGTGAGGTTGCCAAGTAAATTATGAGACAGAAAAAAAAAACCAGGAAAGAGAGAAGCCCTTGTAATTAAGTGTATGCGAATGGGGTATTAGGGAAAAGAAGGTAGCTTTAAACCAGGTGCTAAGAGGCGATATATGATGAAGGGATATAAACAGATGGCTTGCTATAAAGGAGATACAAAACTACCCCAGATTATAAGAGTAAGTAGAAGTAATTGAGGTGAAGATAAAGAAGAAAGATGACCATGATGGTGTGCCAGAGCCAATCCTAAAGGTAGGTGAGTGTAAGAGAGGATATGAACAGTGGATCACGAAGGAAAGGGAAGGATAGGCATTTTTGTAAGAATGTGAAGTGAGGTATTGATTGATTGGTAGACAGACAGACAGATATGTACACTAAAGTTTGTTCTAACTGAACATCCATGTTTGTTGTTGCTGGCACTCCGTCGCTTTCGACGTCAAGGGTTCCAGTTGATCTGATCAACGGAACAGCCTGCTCGTGAAATTAACGTGCAAGTGGCTGAGCACTCCACAGACACGTGTACCCTTAACGTAGTTCTCGGGGGAGATTCAGCGTGACACAGTGTGACAAGGCTGACCCTTTGAATTACAGGCACAACAGAAACAGGAAGTAAGAGTGAGCGAATGTTGTGGTGGAAGAGTACAGCAGGGTTCGCCACCACCCCCTGCCGGAGCCTCGTGGAGCTTTAGGTGTTTTCGCTCAATAAACACTTACAACGCCCAGTCTGGGAATCGAAACCGTGAGTCCGCTGCCCTAACCACTGGGCCATTGCGCCTCCACACATCCATGTTTAAATGGGAATAAATATAACCTCCCAGTATTAATACTACCTCTATCACTAATATATTTGCTGGTACAAAGATTCAAGTGTTCAAATTTATTGGTAGTTAGAATATATAAGAGAACTAAATGGATACAACAAAAAACAAAACTATAGTTTATGGTAATTAACCTTTAGCATTTAAACCAGCCATATCTAGCCTAAATATTCTAAATGCTTTATATTCAATCTGGCCAGAGTTGGCCTATTATGCTTACCTACAATGTCAGTCTAAGCACAATTACATCATCAAAATCTTGAAGCTTTGAAATAATGCAAGATTAATTGAAAACAATGTGAATAAATAAGTATTACATTTGACAGAGTAAAGAATCTGGAAAAAACCCCAAAAAAAACCGGCAACAAATCAAAAAATGATGATAAGTAAAAAGACAACAAATCAAAAAAACAGTTATGAATAATTTACATATAATTTCATTGTTTATCAACTAGAATAGGTGAGTGTGTGTATGTATATATATATATATATATATAGTCGTATTAGAGTAATTAGTTTACAATGACACAGATAGACAAGAAAGAAGGAGAAACTGTAGTCATACTTGAGTAAACTTCCAGTAAATTTCAGATAGATTTTGTTAAAAAATGAAAATTTAAAAAGATTATTGAAACTAACACTTGATAAAATTTTTTAAAAAGGGTGTAAAGAAAGAAAAAGAAAAGGAAAACATATTTACCATTTATTCTAACATTTTTTCTTCAGCTGAAAGTATACAAAATTCACTAAAAGGAGTGTGTGTGTGAGTGTGTGTTTAAATTTATCTCTAGACTTTCTACAGAATTCAGAGCCAGCCCTTTAAGTTACAATGTTCATATATAAATACATCTATGTAAACAATGTTATCAAAGGCAGAAAAAATAGGTAATGGGTGTACATGAATATTTCAAGAGTTATTGCTCTTTCATCAGTACCACATTGCTTTAGATACCCACTATGTTTAGCAGTATAACACAATTGGACAGACTAGTTTAACACATTCCTGGCAGCTGGCATGTAAATATTTATTGCTAGCAAAGACACAGTATTTTATATTATATATATATATATAATATTTAATATATATATATATATATATATATATATAATATTTAATCTATAACCGTCAGTCTGACAAAATATATGTTGGAATAAGAATTATGGATTAAATATTTTAATCATTCTCAGGCATATCTTTGTGTACTTTATTCAAAGTGGCTGGATATAGCTTCTTTGGAACTTGTCACCCACAAGAATACATCTATCTATATATATCAGTGGACAAATGAAAACATTTGGTAAGAGTTACTTAAAAATCTTAATAATATGAAGCCAAGTTAAACGTGTTATCAAAAACTGTGTGTGTGTGTGTGTGTGTGTGTGTGTGTGTGTGTGTGTGTGTGTGTGTGTGTACATAAGCACTACTGATGGTGTCATGTAAAAAGCATTCAGTACACTTTGTAAAGTGGTTGGCATTAGGAAGGGCACCCAGCTGTAGAAAGTAAGCTACAAATAGACAACGGAATCTGATATGGCTCTTGGACTTATCAGCTTCTAGCAAATTGTCCAACCGATGCCATCATGGAAATCGGACATTAAATGGTGATAGAATTATTAGAATATCATATGAGATACTTTAAGGTATCTTCTCTGGCTGTTTGAGTCAAAATTCCATCTTGGTGCCCAATGGACAGGATTAATCACCCAAACAAAGATACATCCAGTGTACAATTAGACCAGGGTAGGTGAGTAGGTAAGCTAACATACAGCATAGATATGTCAGTAATAGCATGCTGACATGGGAAATGGTTGAATGGATGGACATGAATCCAAAGAATACTCATCCACCTGCCAATACAATGCATCAATGGCTGTGGTGGTAGTAGGGTTGAACAAACAACTAGAAAACTCATCTTTCAAACTGAGAAAGGAACCATTGGGAGATGTGTGCGCATATGTCCATGTGTGTGTGTGTGTGTGTG